>NW_028270146.1:89150442-89342942 GCF_037043375.1 Chiloscyllium plagiosum | reverse complement strand
GAGAGAGATACTAGAGAAAGAGAGAGATATAGAGAAAGAGAGAGATATAGAGAAAGAGAGAGATATAGAGAAAGAGAGAGATAAAGAAAGAGAGAGATAAAGAAGAGACAGACAGAGACACAGACAGAGACACAGACAGAGACACAGACAGAGACACAGACAGAGACACAGACAGAGACACAGACAGAGACACAGAGACACAGACAGAGACACAGACAGAGAGAGAGACAGAGAGAGACAGAGAGAGAGACAGAGAGAGAGAAAGAGAGACAGAGAGAGAGACAGAGGAGAGACAGAGAGACAGAGAGAGAGAGACAGAGAGAGAGAGAGACAGAGAGAGAGAGAGAGACAGAGAGAGAGAGACAGAGAGAGAGAGACAGAGAGAGAGAGATAGAGATATAAAGAAAGAGAGAGAGAGAGAGAGAGAGAGAGAGAGAGAGACAGATAGATAGATAGAGAGAGAGAGATAAAGATAGAGCGGGAGGGAGGAGAGAGAAATAGAGAGAGAAATAAAGAAGAGCGGAGAGATGGAGAGAGAGCGGGAGAGATAGATAGAGAGAGATAGAGAGAGATATAGAGAGAGAGAGATATAGAGAGAGAGAGATATAGAGAGAGAGAGATATAGAGAAAGAGAGAGATATAGAGAAAGAGAGATATAGAGAAAGAGAGAGATATAGAAAGAGAGAGATAAAGAAAGAGACAGACAGAGACACAGACAGAGACACAGACAGAGACACAGACAGAGACACAGACAGAGACACAGACAGAGACACAGACAGAGAGAGAGACAGAGAGAGACAGAGAGAGAGACAGAGAGAGAGACAGAGAGAGAGACAGAGAGAGAGACAGAGAGAGAGAGAGACAGAGAGAGAGAGAGAGACAGAGAGAGAGAGACAGAGAGAGAGAGATAGAGATATAAAGAAAGAGAGAGAGAGAGAGAGAGAGAGAGAGAGAGAGACAGATAGATAGATAGAGAGAGAGAGATAAAGATAGAGCGGGAGGGAGGAGAGAGAAATAGAGAGAGAAATAAAGAAAGAGCGCGGGAGAGATAGATAGAGAGAGAGATAGATAGATAGATAGAGAGAGATAGATAGATATAGATAGAGAGAGAGAGATAGAGGGAAATAGAGATATAAAGAGAGAGACATCGAGAGAGTGAGACATCGAGAGAGTGAGACATCGAGAGAGTGAGACATCGAGAGAGTGAGACATCGAGAGAGTGAGACATCGAGAGAGTGAGACATCGAGAGAGTGAGACATCGAGAGAGTGAGACATCGAGAGAGTGAGACATCGAGAGAGAGATATAGAGAGAGAGAGATCTAGAGAGAGAGAGATAGAGAGATAGAGAGAAATATAGAGAGAGATATATATATATAGAGAGAGAGAGATAGAGAGAGAGAGAGATATAGAGAGAGAGAGAGAGAGAGATATATAGAGAGAGAGAGAGAGATATAGAGAGAGAGAGAGAGATATAGCGAGAGAGCGAGAGCGAGCGAGATAGAGAGAGAGATAGAGAGAGAGATAGAGAGAGATAGAGAGCGCGAGAGAGAGAGAGAGCGATGGTTTTCTCCCTGGTTGAAGCTGCTTGTTCTGTGCAGTAAAAGCTTAGTTTAGCCTTGAAAAAAAGTTACATTACTTGCAGCATGAGCTGTGTCGTGTGACTTTTGAATTAAGAAACCAGAGATACTTTCAAAGGCCATCAGTTTGCTCTGTACTTCTTAAATACCAATGGAAGTTTCCAGAGAAAGACAACTGAACATCAAAGGTCTCGCTAGCTGGATCAGGATCATCTCAACAAGAGAATGGTGAAGGAAGGACCACTGACATGATTTTTCTATTTTCTTTCTACCTCCACCAATAATCTATTTTCTCTATTTGTTTGTGTAAGGACGAGTTTATAAGGAAATTAGAGTTTTATTTAGTTGTTATATACCAATGGTTTATGCCTGTATACTTGTATCTGTCGTCTAATTAGTCTAATAATCAGTAATAATTCTTGTTTTAAAACAGAAATCTGGTCTATGCTTTCTATCAACCTTGGGCTGAAAGTCAAGTAATTTGAAAGAGTGTGCATACCTTAAAAAGGGTTAATATTTGGTATGCCCAAGTGCAACTGATGGCAGAAATCTCAACAGAAAATATACCACTTAGTGGCTGTTCACCAGCAGTTTAAAAATGCAAGAGGCAGGAGTAAAGAAAGTGGACTAGAAAGAAATGATAGATGGAGTTTTGATAAAGGATGAGTTCTGCAACTGCGTTGATCCCACTCCTGTGCTAATAAATGCACTATTATTAGCACTAATTCCCATATTGTGGAACTGTAGTGCAAGATTTATAGCTTTAACAAGTGTTTTTGTTTTAGTATACTACCTGAACAGCTAGCGCTTCAGTATCTAAGTTTATTGATGAAGAATAATATGACTGTGGTACCAAACTGCTAGTAAAATTGAAGCTAAAGAGGTCTGGTTCAGAGCCCTCAGGTTAAAATTAGAGGATTACAACAAAGATGACGATTTTGCTTGAATAAACAACAGAAACTCACTGGTTACACAGTGATTGCATCAATGCTTCCACCCATTTCCTTAGATTATGAGCAGATGGGAGGCAAAACACAACTGAGTGAATACACAGATGTTCATGAATTGTTTGATCAAGTGTCAGAACCATTGTAGCATTAAAATATTATTAATTAATCATCTGAAATTGTTGGCCAGTCTTTCAAAGAAAAACAGAGTTGTGCTGGGTTCTAACAGCTGGATGGCTTACTTTTGTTCAGCACACCCTTCCCTTCACAATTACCGACAACTGTATTCCTGTACAGGACTGAAATTTCCCCATATGTCTTATAATGGGCAATTCTGTAAATAGCCCAATCAGTAGTCTTGGATTTATTAAGCGACTTGGTCAGTTGTACAATGAACAAGAAAGCATCCATCCACTGTGAAGACGAAACATGTATTGCTTCTCACCATTTACCAACTTATGTCTGAAATGTTTGGGGAAATTAATTCCATTCATTAGGACTCCAGGAGAGAAGGGGTGCCCGAAGGCACTTTTCTCCCCTTTGAGTTTAAACGATTTCATGATATACGCACTCTTTCTGACAGACTGACAGCCAGGGCATCTATTAACAGAGTTGAGAAATATTTAATTGGCCCTCTCTCCATCCAACTGGAAAGGTCCCCAAACTTGGCTGTGTAGTACATGTGGTGCTAGTGCTACAGAACTACAAAATGTGTTGGCTGGAATGCTTTTGTCTATTGTTACTGTGACATACACAGATGTGCTATGCGTGCACTGGAAGAATGCAGAATAGGAAGATTATAACACCAGTCACTGTGCTGATTTGGTGCACAAATTGCCATCTTGAGCCTCATGTGACCTACTAACACTTTTTCTTAAATCATTCTCACACAGGTGAAACATGTATTCAGCTACACAAGGGACACCCATTCTGCAGTACATACTATTTAAAGTGATCACATTGGAACCTCCAGATGATGTGTTTTTCACCTTTATTTGCTGCTGCACTGAATGGAAACCCATTGTTCAGTATTATTAGACAAGTTTAGAAAATCTTAAGTCTTCATAGTTGATTCTGCTGACTCTCTGACAAGCTAACTACTAAGCTAAGCCATCCATTACTCCCATACTTACAATTATAGAACAGAGTGAGGAATAGAACAGAGTGAGGAAAGCAAAGACAGGTCACACATTGACCATGAAGAATCACACCAGTGGATTCTTCCTGACTGGCTGACATACCCAAGACTTCAGTTCACCATGCTTTGTTGCATCCAGGAGGAGACAGACACCTTGCAGAGAAGGACATGGAAAAGAGAGAAATAGGAGGACAGACTCTTAGCCTTTGGCAAGCTAATGGAACTTCCAATAGTACAGGGAGTTATGGACTACCAGTATGTGATTCGGTGGATCACACATGGAGAGATGTACCACAACAGAAAAGACTAGCTTCATGAATATGCAGTTGGTAAATGACAGTGTTCAGAAGTTACTCTCAGAGGATGTCTATCATGGCTGTAGATATAACACATTCATTACCTATCAGTTAGCTGTGCCTGCCATCTTTGAAAATCACAAGACAAATGATAGGCTTGCAATTGGGTGGCAAGGCACATCTATTCTAAACCTGACCAATGACTTGATTTTACAATCAGATACAGGTAGCATACCTACAATGAGAGTCATGCTGCAACGAGGGTTGCATGTGTTAGGAAACTTTGATCTCTTGAGTGGAGCCTTTCCAAAATTCTTGATGGAGCATGTCTGCAAGTTTATGGTGGTCTGATGTATCCTCTAGACCCTGGATCTCAAGGGTGCAGCCTTAACTCGCAGATCTTCAAAGGGAATATTAGGTGCAGAATGAAGAACAGAAAGAGAACTAAGGGAAGAAGTGAGAGGAGCAGAAAGGATGACGAGATAGAGGCAGAAATAAAAAGGAAAAGGAGAGGAAACCTTTGAAGAAAGGAGGCATCTAGGACCTTTGTGCAGGACTCCATCAGAAGAGACATTGGCTCTGGTTTCATTGAGATTTTAGTCCAATATCATTGCTCCAAAATATATTATTTCTCATTCCATCATCACAGTGTTCTTGGCCAAGGACCACCAAAGCAAATTAATAATACTTTATCCACCAATTCTTGCAGTAGCACAGACACATCTTGAATGTTTCATTACTACCTTACATTTCCTAAGCCTTATCTACTGTTCCCACAGAGTTTTCCCCATTTGCTACAGCACAACAGGTAGGTGGCTATTGAATTTCAATGGGGGAGAAAAACATGGTACTGTCAGATACCCTTGAGCATCTTTAGGCATTAGGACTTAGACTTCAGATTGCATCATCTTCACTTTTGTGGCAGCAGTGTGGGCTGGCTGGTTAAGACGCACCGGAATTGTACCACTGCATACAAAAAGAGCACTGGCTGAAGTGAAAGTAGTGGGCATGTAAATACTGTCATCCTGAGTGCAGACTGAAAGTTCATGCACCACGGATCCACTGCCACTCTCCTGAAACAACTCTTCAGTAATCCTAGAAATCAGCCTGATCATAGATTGCTGACTGCTGAGACTCACCAGCCTTTAAGCACAGGCATCCACACCATGCTAGCTGCAACATGAGATTGCATAGCAAGAAGTTGGGTTTGTATGACAACAAGTGTGGATTCCATGATTTCAGTTTGAGCTCCTGCTGCAGCACCAAAAAACTGGCTAGCTCCTGCTGAGCTGCAAAATAGAAGACATCAATTTCAAGGTCACAAATCATAACCTTGTAGCACCTAAGGACACATTGAACTTTAAAATTAGAATATATTCTTGCCTGTTAAAAGAGGACTGATTTAGCCAAAGTGACTGTAGACGTAAATCTAGTGACTGTCTGAAGAGGAACTCTGGAATATGCAGGTATGAAAGAAGCTTCCAAGGAATAGGTGCACTCCAAACTGAATGTAATCCCCCATGAGTATCACAGATTGTGAGCACGATGGTCTTTAAAAAAAAACACTCCAGTCACACATTCACCCTGTTCAAGAATACACAGGGGCAGGGTAAAAAGCAAGTTTTGAACCTAGTGTTGGTGTTTGTGGCCTGACATTATGGTGTGCTGGGAAGTCATACGTTTTAAATATGGCCACTAAACATGACAACAACACAGGTAAAAAGAGGACAAAGAAGTCTCTCATTCTGAGTGTAACCACCAATCACCATCAAAACAAACCAAGACAAAATAATTTAAATAATCAACCTGCAAAGCCAAGAATCTTGAAATCAACTGGAAACAACAATTGTGACAGCTATAATATTCTTCCATCTACTCTTCATGAATGACTCAGAGAAATCCTTATTTTTTAAAAAAACTTTTTTGGTGCTCGTTTCAGAATTCTAAGGTGTGTGTCATAGTCATAGAGATGCACAGCACGGAAACATAGCCTTCAGTCCAATTTGTCCATACTGACCAGATATCCCAACCCAATCTTGTCCCACCTGTCAGCACCTGGCCCCTATCCCTCCAAACCCTTCCTATTCATATACCCATCCAGATGCCTTTTAAATATTGTAATTGTACAAGCCTCTACCATTTCCTCTGGCAGCTCATTCCATACACTTATCACTCTCTGCATGAAAAAGTTGCCCCTTAGGTCTTTTTATATCTTTCTCCTCTCATCCTAAACCTACGCCCTCTTGTTCTGGACACCCCCACCTCGGGGAAAAGACTTTGTCTATTTACCGTCATGATTTTATAAACCTCTATAAAGGTCACTCCTCAGCCTCTGATGCTCCAATGAAAACAGCCCTAGCCTATTCAACCTCTCGCTACTGCTCAAATCTTCCAATCCTGGTAACATCCTTGAAAGGGTTCACAAAAGATTTACAAGTTTCACAACACCTTTCCGATAGGAAGGAGACCAGAACTGCGTGCAATATTCCAACAGTGGCCTAACCAATGTCCTGTACAGCCGCAACATGACCTCTCAACTCCTGTACTCAATACGCTGACCAATAAAGGGAAGCATACCAAACAGCTTAACTATCCTATCCACCTGCTCTGTGTGTCTGTGTATGTTGCATTATTATTTCTGCTCACATTTTGTAACTATTTAAATCAAGACAGACTGGTTAAATTGGCTCCATTTATAGTATAAATTCATTTGACCTGGGAAAAAAGGTATGCACAATGGAAGGGATCTTTTGTGAATTGGGCGCATAAAAAGGGGAGTCAATTCATCTCTCCTCACCTAGGAGCTTGACAACTTGCCAGCACTCCACGTGGAACTGTAATAATTTGGGACACATCACCCGATACCAGAAACTACATTTTGGCTGGGTAAATAAATTCAAGGTTTGCATAAAGATTTGTAGTTTGGGTGATAGCTGCCGGTATGTTCGCTGAGCTGGGAAAATTCTACAGAGTCTTCACCAAGATAGGATACCCCTGCAACTTCATCCACAGATACCTAACAGACAAACAACACAAGGACATGCCATGATCCAACACAGAAGCCACACTACCTTATTTAAAGACGCCTCAGAAGTAACAGCCAGACGTCTCCAACCACCCGAATTCTTGACAGCCTGTAAACCGACAGCCACCCTCAGACAACAACTCACTAGAACAAAAGACCCTATACCCACCATGTGCAAGACGAATGCAATTTCATGCCAAGATTGCACAAAACACTATACAGGACAAACAGGCAGGCAACAAGCAATCTACATCCATGAACACCAACTATTCACTAAAGGTCACGACCAGCTGTCCCTAGTAGCCATACACACAGATGACAAGGATCACAAATTTGACTGGGACAACACAACAATCAGAAGACAAGCTCAACAGAGGACAGCCAAAGAATTTCTAGAAGCATGGGACTCATCCACAGACTCCATCAACAAACAGTATACCCAATACACGGGCCACGAGAACAAACAACCAGATTTGGCAACTAGAAGCAGCAGGAACGGAACCAAATAAATTCCAGAAAAGACAGTACTGTGGCACTTCACAGGAAGCTCCAAAGCACTGAAGGGGTCAGGGGGTAGAACGTCTGCAAATCAACCTCCCAGCTCGGTGAACATACCCACAAACATGGGTCAATAAATGCTGTCAAGGAGTTGGCCTCCACTTGTATGCTGGGAAGGATGAATTTCAGCTTCATTTGAAGTGGATCTGGATGCTTGCATGCTCCTCAATGGTGTTAACAGCCTCTAAGGCAAGCCTTTCAATGCGCATAGTATCTCTATGTGCATATTCATCATCATTCTGCACATGTTCATACACCGCCCGTCAGAACATATCTGCAATCTCATCTTTTGGTGAGCAGGTACACAGATTATCCATAGTCTGGCCAAGCTGCAGACCACATTTACTAAGCAATTCGCCACATACTGATCCTGAATCAACATCAGTTGTGACTTCAAATCTGCATTCAGCTTCTTAAAACCTCATATGCAGCTCCAAACCTTTTCTAGTTAGAGTACATTATGATGAAAATGCCTGAAATAAGAAATGCCAAGAAAAACAAAAGCCATCTTTCAACTCAGGGGATAGAGAACTAATCATTGTGCTGTACTTGGCAGTTTTAAATAATTCATTTCTGAACACTATGTGCTGTAAATAGAAGTATTCTATTTGTATAGCAACACCATAGTTATAAATGATGCTTTTGGTTTAAGGAACATGTTTTATGCTTTTGCCCATTATTATTTCTAACCCGTACAGCAGCATGGTTAGCACTGCTGCTTCACAGTGTCAGGGACCCAGGTTTATATACACCTCGGCGACTGGCTGTGTAGAGTTTGTACGTTCTCCCTGTGTTTGGCATGGGTTTCCTCTGGGTGCTTTGGTTTCCTCCTCCAGTTCAAAGATGTATAGGTTAGGTGGATTGGCCACACTAAATTGCCCATAGTGTCCCGGGATATGCAGGCAAGGTGGATTAGCATTAGGAAGTGCAGAGTTACAGAGATGGGGTGGGTCTGGGTGGGATGGTCTTTGGATGATCGGTGTGGACTCAAATGGGCCAAGTGGCCTGCTTTCACACTGTAGGGATTCTACGATAACTCAGATGATAATTTATTCAAAAGCTTTCCTCTTTAAAAATCATGAGAACTGATGGCTAAAAATTCTAGTTCTACACACCTTCAACTACCATTTAAGTATAAATTTTGCCAATAAACTTTTAAAATAGCTGTTTAAAAAAATGCAGTAGCTCAGCTAGATCTAATTTTGATCTTTCTTTATTGCTGGTAAATAATGTGCATTTTATTATATATAGAGATTTTATATTCTACCAGATACTGTTGGAAAGTTGCAAAGTACTTGGTTTCAAAATACTACATTTTCATTTTATGCCTCCCAATAGCTCTTATTGTCGGCAATTATTGTTTAAAAAAAGGTTGCTGATCCCTGTTCAACATATGTGCAATGCCTATATCTAAGCCGGTGGCAATGACTGTCAGATCAGGATATTGTGTTGTTGCATTAAAGGTTGATGCTGGTTGCACTGTTTTTGGCCAGATGGCATATTTTGAAAATCTCAAAACATATCTTACTGATAACCTTGGAGTGGGATTGAGAAAGGGTGCAATGCAGTACCATATTAAATGCTCTAAGCCATACCAGATGCAATACCTTCAGTCAGAACCGACACTGTCGTCATGTAACACCATCTCCTCCGAAGGGTTCAGAGGTAGGGAGGCTCCCTTGCTGCTCCCTGTGGCAGTGTGTGATTTTGTCCTGCAAGAGAATGGAAAAATGTTACTGAGTAAACAGCAATGAGCTACGGTGATCTACCAGCCTCAATCACACAGCTGAAACTATGAAAGCTGCAAAAGGTCAAAGACTGAATTCAATGGAAAGTGTGTAAATGTGAGGCAGATCACCAGATTGAGTCACATAAGACCTGATTACTGATGGATAAGTGATAAGACTTTGGAACATTGAGCAGTGAGAGAACCTGATGGGTGGGATGTGTCATTTGAAGATCCCTTCACTGATATTTACCACCCAATGTAAAGCCACTGAACTATTTCTGGCTACTGGAGCCAGATCCTCACAACTGATTTCTCTGGCCACCGACTCCTGTTCCTTTTGCAGGGCATGCATCATGGATCTATTGGAGCAACATGGTCTCTCTCCTGCTTTCCATCACCTGTACAATAGTATTCAGCATGATATTCAAGTGTGGGAGCTGCTCTCTGCTGCTCCATTACCAACATTCTACCTTCCAAAGCCTTCCTGATACCAAAAGCAGCCTGAATACACATCCCCTTTAAGAAATGCTGGCTGCCTTTAAGATGTGTTAGCTAGCTATATATCATGGCAGAAATGTACACTGTTGGACCTTCTTACCCAAACAGCAGTTCATTTTGCATTGAATTGTATGCCTACAATCCCTTTGGTAAGCAGGTAACACAAAGCTGACAAGCTCTCTATCTTAACAAGAACTGAAGTGAATGTATACAGTGAATGCCAAAAACCCAAAATTGGGCCCAAGTCAAATTTCACCACCCCCACGCTCTACACCAGGAAAGTAGAATGTGGAGAATATTAGCAATTGTGTCCCCTCCCATTTAGTGCCAAGATGCCACAGCTCCACCTTTTCTGCCTCAGCTAAAAATACAAGAGTATTTTGGAGATAACTTCTAGATTGACCAGACTGAATCCTGCGATGGCAGTACTGACATAAGAGGAAAGACTGGATCACTTAGGATTATATTGATCGTCATGTTGAAGAATGCAGGGTGATTGCACAAGAAACTAAAGAATTCTAACAAGACTAGACAGGATAAAAGCATGATGATACAGGAATGACCATTTAGAACTGAGATGAGAAGAATTATTTTCACCAAGTTGTAAGCCTGCGGAAGCTAAAACATTGAATGTTTTCAAGAATCAATTTGATGTAGTCCTTAGGGCTAAAAGGATCTAGGGTATGGAACAAAAGCAGTACATGATATTGAGTTGGATGATCAACCAAGATCATACTGAGTGGTGGAGCAGGCTTGACGGGCGAAATGGCCTACTGTCCCTAAATTATATGTTTTATGGGCAGGGAGACTGCACTTTCAATTTAGCAATTGAATGAAAATAGGCAGAAAGTCAACCAATGAGAACAATCCAGAGTAATTCAATTACATTTGGATTTAGATTAATTACAACTGGAATAAGACTACCTGATGATATACCAAGTTCCATGATGTGAGACACATGAATGTTTACCAGCAGAAAAAAAGTTCATATATAGGATGATCATTTGAGCAAACCAATCGCAGGTTTAGAAAGATTGTTACATATTTAAGAGGAAGCATGCTGCAATAAACTGTCTCTCAAACTTGGGAACAGACTGAGGAGGATAAGCAGCTCCCATGCTGACATCCCAGGAAAGAAAGTGAAGTAGATGATGTGAGGAACTTGATTTCAACACCATGGAGAGAAGCAAAAGGAAGTATATGCACTCAAAACATTTGGAGTTCAGGAGGAATGAGGTAGGACATTTCAGATCATACTTGTCATTGGTAAAATAGTGAAGGATGAAATATGCTGAGACAGGAAGAGCGCAAGACACAAACTGAATATTAAGGAATTTTGTAATCTGTTCACAGTCTTATTCTTTAGGAATCAATGTAAATAGAAGAATGCAGAGAAGAAAAGGGGATAAATGCTGTTCTATTACAGTGAAATGTAATAGTCATAGAGTCATACAAACACAGAAATAGACCTTTCGGTCCAATTGTCCATGTCGAACAGAATCCCAATTTAAACTAGTCCTGCCTGCCTGCTCCTGACCCATATCCCATAAGTTCCTATTCATGAACTTATCCAACTATCTTTTCAATGTAATTGTACCCACATCCACCACTTCCTCAGGAAGTTCATTCCATGTGTGAACCAGTCCATACAAAAAATTTGCCCCTCATCTTTTTAAAATCTCACCTCAAAACTGTGCCCCCAGTCTTGAAATCCCCCATAATAGGGAAAAGATAACTACTATTAACATGATTGATACCTCTCATTATTTGATAAATTTCTATCACATCGCCTTCTATGCGCCAGTGAAAAAAGTCCCAGCCGATCCAACTTTTCTTTATAACTCAAACCTTCCATACAAAGAAGCATTCTGGTAAATCTCTTCTGAACCATCTCCAGATTAATAATACCCTTCCTATAACTGGGTGACCAGAACTGGACACAGTATTCCAGAAGAGCCGCGCCAATGCCCGGGACAACATTCATGACTTTCCAACTACTGCATGCAAAGGACTGAGCAATGAAGGCAAGCATGGCAAATTGTCTTTTTAAACCAGCTTGTTTGTGCGATCCAAACTTCAAAGAATTATGTATCTGTACCCCAGGTCCCTCTGGTCAACAACACTACCAGGGCCCTACTATTAATTTTTTAAGACCTATCCTTGTTCATTGTACCAAAATGCAATACTTCTCCTTTATCAGATTGAACTTCATCTGCTAATTTTCAGCCTATTGGCCTATTTCATAAAGATACTTCAGGCACCTTGTAACAAAACATTTCAAAAAGACAAGCCTGCAAACATTGAGACAAGTTTTATTGTGAGATGCTTAGAATGTACCTTTTCTGATTAAATACAGGACATAATAAATCAGAAATCTTGAGTACAATAAATAGGCAAGCTTTAGTTCCGATTTTTTAACCAAGGGAGGGGGAAACTGAACAAGCAAATACCTTTGAAACCTCAATGCCTGCCATAATTCCCATTTGTATTAACAGTACACTACAAGGTATAATACATTTCCTTCATACAAGGCCATATTAAACTAAAAAATTCCAGAACTTCAAAACTTACCAGAACCATACAAAATATTCCGAAAAGTTCAGTTCCAATTTATTTACAAAACTATCAGTTATTTTCAATAATCTTGGAATCAACAAATGCTTATTTTTAAGGGATATATGTGGGTGAGAGGGGGTGGAAATTGGAAATAGAAAAAATGCACGTGAACCCCGCACTCCATGCAACTGCCACTTTCAGTGGGCAATACGAACTTGCCATCATGACAACTGTAACCAAAAAAATGCCTCTATTGGACTTGCACTTCATCCAAAGTACATCACACTGTCATTGTAATTCAAAACCCACCACTTTCTTTTGCAGAAACCATTCATTTCAATGAATCTCTACACAATTTAGAAACTAAAATCAGGTTAAATATGAAATCAAATTTATTTCAATGTAACATTCTAAGGACTTATTTTGAGTCCTTCTATCTAGGATATCAGAAGGTCCTCAATTTCACTTTTTTTTGGTCAACATTTGTGCTGTAATCTGAACCTGTACAAGAGGAATATGTAAAGGGCACACCACATGCATTTTGAAGAGTGTTTGCGTGAAGCATTCTTCAAACTTTACTTGAATGGTGATCGTTCCTTTCTTCTTGTTAAATTAATTCCAGATAAAAGACACTCACACTTATATTATTTATTTTCTTTAAAAATTACGAATTTATTATTTTCAAACACTAAGCAAAAACCCAAAGGATTCCCAATCATGGTGAATGATTTAAGAAACACCATCTCTGATTATTAATGCACAAATCAAAACATGGAATTCTAAACCCTCTTTTGCTTTTAAGACTCTTGAAAGTTTCTGGCACGTAGCTAACTGACCTCTCCCTTTTAAACACATTATTTTAATATTAAATGAATAAATGGGAAAGCATCCCACATGTGTCATGGTAACCAAGGTCTGAAAAACTAATGCCACAGAAGTGGTTCAATATAGTAAAATGAACTTTACAAACAAAAATATATTTATACTGTGCAAAAACCTGACTTTCACATTTTAACAATTCCAGATGAAAATGTAAGGCAAGCAAAAACGTATGTGGTATGCACTGAGAACAATCATTCATTCAGCTTGTGATGAAAGTGCTTGGGTTTTTCTAAAGTGGAACTCCTCACAAATGGGAGATCACATCAAGACTCTTTCCTTTACAAGAGGTTGAGTTTTTTTTCCTGTTTCTACAACGAGTCATTTCATGTCAATTGTATTGAAGACCCATTCAGTGAATTTCTTCAGCTGTGCAGATGCAGCCTGGGATTCTTCCTGCAAACGCAAGTTGTCTTCCCGCAGATGCTGCACCTCTTCTTGCAGTGCAGCTCGATCTTCCTTTGCCTAAAAGACAAACACACACAGATAAATCGAGACCATGTTTGAAATACGGAAAAGTGCGTAGAAACAGCTGCCTCTGACAGTCATTTGTGCACAGTAATCAGATTAAGAGTTACATGATACCATACACAACAGTCACTAAAATGGAGTAATCTGATCATGGATCAGAAGCGTACACAGAATTCTGTCTAGAAACACTGTAGTAATTTGAACCTCTTGCTAATTCTTAGTACAATGATTGATGCCTAATTCGGATTACCTTCTAGTAATATTCATTCAGATTGCTTGGTTTTAATTATTGCTATATGTAGGACATCACTGCAGACAAATGGTTTTAATGTTGCTTACATATTCCTCCACTATAAAGTCTAAAATGGGGATATGCACTGGCTGTTGCACAGCATTTAGCATCATTTGCAAATTGTCAGAGAGTGATGCATTCATGTTCAAATGCAGCAAGACCTGAATGATATCCAGGCTTGGGCTGATAAGTGGCAAGTAACATTTGTGCCACACAAATGCCAGGCAATGACCATATCCAACAAGTGAGGATCTAACCATTGCCTATCATCATTCAATGTTGACGTCCACTGTCAACGTTCTGGAAATGATCATTGACAAGAAACTGAACTGGACTAGCTATATAAATGGCTAATAGAGCAGGTCAGAGGCTAGGAATTCTGCAGCAAGTATCTCACCTTCTGACTCTAAAACTTCTCTGCAATCTACAAGGTACAAGTCAGAATTGAGATGGAATACCCCTACTTGCCTGCATAAATGCAGCAGCATTCAAGGAACTTGACACCACCAAGAAGAACCTGCCATTTGATTGGTACCACACCCACAACCATGCTCTCCCTTCACCTTTGACTCTTAGTAGCAGAACAGTGTACCATTTACGGATGCATTCTCCAAAGCTCATTAGGCAGCACCTTCCAAAACCTAGCACCACAATCATTGAAAAGGGCTGGAACACCATCATCTGCAATGTCTCCTTCAAAATACTCACTATCTTTGCTTGGAAATATATCACTGTTGCTTCAGTACTGTTAGATCAATACCACAGGACTCCCTCTCCAGTAGTATTGTGAGGTACCTCCACCCAATGGATCACAGTAGTTCAAAAAGATAGCTCACCACCACCTTTTCAAGGGCAACAAGGTATGGGCATTAATGACCCAGCTAATGGTGCCCACATCTCATGAATTAATTTTAAAAATTATAACAGTGACTGAATTTCAATTGTTGTTATGATAGGCACTATATAAATTTAGGTCCTTCTTCTAATAGGTATGAGAGAATGATTAATGGTATGTGATCAAGTATACAGTTAATTTCATAAATTGTAAACAATCACATTTAATGTGAAACGAAATAGCTGGGAGTTACAATTCTGTAGTAATTTCATTGAGATTCCAGCTAATTGGCAAATGAGGATAAAACATGTCTATGGCACAATACAAGTTGTTCAAATTTCAGAAGTGTAATCACTTCCCTATTCTGTGAAACACTAAAATGCTGGATATTGCCTGGCAGCTTCATTAAGTAGGATTCATAATGTCTGAGCTTAGACTTTTGACTCTATAGGATCACCATGTGTGGTGTGAGGTGAGGTGGAGTGGCAGAAGAGAGCCAGGAAATAGTCTCACTGCTATTCCTGCTTAACATTGCAAATATTTGGGATCAGAACTAGTGGTAAGCTCGGTTTATTCCTGGACCTGCTTACATTGCATCGACTTCCATGTGGGTCCTTTCTAAAATAGGTAAACAAAAATCTGGAGTTAACTTTCAGTTATTAAGTACAAAGTATGCACTTTGGATTAGACAGAAGCATGGAGATTAATTGAAGTCAAACCTTATGATCAATATGTGGACTTTTCATACGGGATATTCATTAAGCACATCAAAACAGTGCTGTAGTTAAAAATGTCGGTAAATCCAAACTGAACAGGCAGATAACTAAAAATTGTTTTCAAATGACCTCAGGAAGGCACTGTTTTCTTCCAAAAGCAAACAAAAAAAAAGATCATTTAAAAGGATTAAAGATGGGAATTAGTGCCATCCTCTTACTATGTGCATTAGTTGGAATTACAGTAACTGGAATATAGTCCATGAAAAAGAAAAATACTAAGCCAGCTATGAAACAGTTTCTGAGCACAACACATTTTTCAGTTAGTCAGTCAATTTAAGATTAATGTAACAAGGATATAGGCTGGAATCAAAGGAGTGATCACCTTTGTGATTTTGTTTGCTTTACAGTAAACATGCTAAATCAATGCTAGCACAAGAATTCAGACATCTATTGTCAGTGTGAAGCAATCCCCAGGTCAGATGCAAACAATTAAAAGATTAAATCTTTTTCTACTTGACCTCAGCAATGGCTGATGATTCCTATTCTTCTCAAAATATAGCAAAATTAGAACCGGGTATTTATAGGGCAAATATGATATCTGTATAACTGATCAGCAGTGAAATTCTTTTCCTGAAGTGCTTCCGTCGCTACTTTAGATGATGACAGCCACTGAATTCATGTGACGTTATTTAATCTTGCACCGTAGAGTGGTTGTTAATTACTCAATAGCCAAAAATTGAAATAGAGCACATCAAAGCCATCCAGCAGGATAACGACTACCCTGATCAGATCATTTCTTGCTGTATGTCATGCACACCCATGAATGGCCCTAAGGCAGTCACTGTTGGATTTGAAAAGAGACAGTCTACCTCAGATTACTTTAGACGGGTAAGGTATCTCAAACGATTGAACAACAGATGTGGGAGACAGAGGGTGGTGATAGAGGGTTGCTTTGTGGAATAGAGGCCTGTGACCAGCCATGTGCCATAAGGATCAGTTCACTGTTTTTATAAATGATTTTGGTGTCAATATGGAAGGTATGGTTAGTAAGTTTGCAGATGACACCAGAATTGGTGAACAGTGAAAAAGGTTACCTCAGAGTACAATTGGACCTTGATCAGATGGGCTGATATGTTGAGGAGCGGCAGAAGGAGTTTAAGTTAGATAAATGTGAGGTGTTGCATTGTGGGAAGGCAAATCAGGGCAAAACCGATACACTTAATGGGAGGGCCTTGGGGAGTGTTGTTGAACAAAGAGACCTAGGGTTGCGCGTGCATAGTTTCTTGAAAATGGAGTTGCAGGTGGACAGGGTGGTGATGGCAGCATTTGGAACACTTGCCTTCATTGGTCAGAAGACTGAGTGTTAGCATTGGGAGGTCGTATTGCAGCTATACAGGACATTGGTGAGGATGTTTTTAGAATTCTAGATATTTTCTATAGGAAGGATGTTGCTAAACTTGAGAGGATGCAGAAAAGATTTACAAAGATGTTGCCAGGACTGGAAAGTTTGAGTTATAGAGAGGCTGACTAGGCTGAGGCTTTTCTACCCGGGACTTTGAGGGTGAAAGGTGACCTTATAGAAGTTTATAAAATCATGAGGGATATGGATAAGGTGAGTAGCCAAGGTCTTTTTCCCAGGATTGGGGAGTCCAAAACTAGAGGGCATAGGTTTTAGGTGAGAGGGCAAGATTTAAAAATTACCTGAGGTGTAGCTTTGTCATGCAACGGGTGGTGAGTGTATGGAATAACCTACCAGAGAAAATGGCAGAAGCTGTCATAATTATAACATTTAAAAGGCATCTGGATGTGTATATGAATAGGAAGGGTATACAGGGATATAAGCCAAATGCTGACAAATGGAGACTAAGTCAGACTGGGATGTCTGGTTGGTGCAAAAGAGTTGTTTCTGTGCTCTTTGACTGTCTGACTCTATGACAGGTGAAGCTAGCTGTTTCAAACTACTACTATGCAGTGGCATGCAAATGGTGTTTGCCACTAACAAGATGTTGCTGTCAAGCCAAAGAAATATTCTTGACTACACACAAATGAAAAGCATAGTATTTAAAAATTTTAGTGCTGGTGTAACTTTGTGTATGTAGGCTATATATCCCCAAAGACTAGCAGATTTTAATCAAATCGCATACCACTTTCACTGTTGCAACAATCAAGTAATCACCATATCTAAAAACTTGTGCATGCAAAACTCAACACAATTTCCAACATTATGTATGATTCTGTAATTGGACAACACTTGCGAGATAATCCTGAATGTGATAAAATGAATACTGACAACCAACTTCGTATAGTCAGTTGGACTTGAAATGTGGAAAACTTGTATTTACATATCAATACGTTTTTCTTTGTGGACAGCAAGAACATGCCCACACATTGTCAGTTTCAACTGGACAACATGACTTTCATTCACTCTTTTATTTCTCAGTGCAATGACCTGGCCAGAGTCAACTGGCCTATATTAAAATTTTAACAAAGCCTTGTAGTTAACTGTCAATCAGCATTTGTGGGAAAATTTGCAACAGTAACACCTCCACCAGTTGGAGTCCACTTGCCAACCAATCAACACTCTTCTACAGTATAAAATTTGATCGCATCCCATTGAATTTATATTCTTCTAAATTGTCCCGACGACTACAAGATGAGAAGTTTCGACAAAACATGTTCTTTTTCAGCTATATCAAATGACCAACCTGATATTAGCTGAGGGATAAGTATTTGTCACAACATTAGGGGAGCACCTTTATTCTGTTTTGAATATGGGAGTCTTCTACATTCATAGGTAGCAAGGAAGGGTGCAGCCTTGGTTTAATGTCTCATCCGAAAGATGGAACTTCCTTATTACATCAATGGAGATGTTCTGTTGAAAACTCTAGACTGGGACTTTTATTTAAAAATAGACATTAAAAAAAATGGAAGATTTAAATTATTTCCAAAATGAAACAGTACTACAAATGAGGGCATTATTAACATTACATTCCACCTCAATCATGCAAGCATAACATAAGTGAAGTGAACAAGTTTTTGCTGGAGACGACAATCAAGCTGAGCATTACATTCCTCCCTTGTGAAAAGCATGCCAGGATCGAGCTACACCAATTGCTGCTTGCCCAAATATGAAAATTTTCACTGACCCTCCTCAAATCATCCCGAAGTTCCTTCAGCAACATTTCCAGTTCAGTCACCTTGCCAGACAGAGTGGTCGGAGATCCTTCTCTGAAAAGGATATTTAAACCAGTTAAAACAGAATGTATCAAGTTAAATGAGATGGCTCTTAATTTGTAAAACCCAGTCAGATCTGTTTGACTTCTACTTTTTTCATGGGTTAGTAGCTGATGACATCCTCCCAACAGGTAGGACTGATGTGATCACGAACCCTACTCTAAATGAAGTGGTCCATATCTACTGAACAAACAAGGAAGAGAAACTTATTCCCAGTCTCACTTTCCCAATTTCAACCCTTGTTCTGTCTTTTGGTTATCAACTCTTGACTTTTCTCTGGTACATCATTGAGGAAACCATGAGTTAAGTATCAGAATGGACAATCAATGTCCAACCAATAACATTTTGAATGTCACTACGCAAAATTTGAAGTCATATTTATTTTTTAGAAGATAGAATGGCTTTGTATTTCTAGATTTTATTTTGGATGCATGTACTTTTGGATGCATGTACTTCAATAATCAAATCGTATATCTGCAGAACCTATTGGTCCAGGTACACTATTTACACAAACAGCATTTCACCCTTTGCCATACTGCAATTGCTATGAATCTGCTGGATTTGAACATTAATTGCTCATGCGCAATGTGGATGTTGCAGCACAGTGATTGAGCTTTGGTACATGGGCTTTGCTAACTGAATAACAGTATGATCCTTGAAGAAGCTTCACCTTCAAGAGGAAAGTTATGGCTCTTTAGATACCCCAACTGCACTGAGAAACCTAATTCGATTTGGGGAGCAGACTTTCTTCAGCAGCTGAATAAAAGAGAAAGGTTCAAGAAATATAAGAAAAGCTGAAATATATAATATGTGGTCTACTGTGTAATAAAAGTGTTTGAAGCTTGCACTGTTCAAAAACTACTGTCGGAGGAAAAGAAGCAGGTAGCTGATGAGACCATGTAATGCTGTATGGCTTGGCTTCAAGAGTCAGTAGGTGGTTATTTTTCACTTTGTGCACACTGAAGTGACCATCATTCCATGGGTTCCTAAGATAGTATGACTCACCTTCTGGGTACAGCTTGAGGTGATGGATGTCTGTCTGCCTGATTGTTACCATCAAGCAATAAGCTGTCAGGTCTGTGGTCTGAATCAACACCAAATAAAGAAGCTCTCTGAACTGGAAATTGAAGGAGGAAAACAGCTAATGGTTACTTTGCACATGGGTTTTGCATAAATTAATGAACATTTCTAACTCTCGCTTAAACTTCTGCAGTTATGTAGGTTGCATGAAATAATGGCTTCATTGTGGCTATTGATGCCACGCTGTGATCATCTGTCAGGATATGTGACTGAAAGAGATAATTATGCTCCCTCTTCTACTTTCCACCTCATTTCAATCTTTGTTGACAATAGATCTCCCTTCTGCAAGGTGACTGCAGATTTCTGAATTAGCTTGAAACATAGAACATTGACAGAGTACTTGATGAGGGAGAGGCAAAGGAGAAAAAAGATTCACCAGTTCTGAGAAATGCAATACCTGTTGATTGAGCAAGGAATGGAACATTTGCAGCATGCATCAATGTGGCCTCTCAGTTAAGAGATCAGAAATTTGGGTACAATGCTCAAGCATTTTTTGTTATGCATAATCATGTGTCATACCACTATTATCTTTAAAAGCTCTGATTTTTTAAAACATTCAGAATATGAAAGAATTAATTTAATCTTCAAAGCAAATTTCAATGGTGCATCTGAGAACTTTTCACACTATGCACACGCAAACTACCCCAAGCAGCAGAATTGTAAACAATGGGCCCAAACATTAATATTAACATATGCTAATAACGTATAGTAGAAAACTGAAGCACTCCCAACAAATGTACACATACAGTACTTGAGCAGGAAGATTTTCCTTATTCTTTTATGGGCATCACCAGCAAGGCCAAAATTTGTTTTTCGAAGCTAATTAGCTTTGAACAGAGTAGTGCGCTGGGCCAATCTAAAAGGTCAGCTGAGAGTCAATTATATTACTGTGGATCTGGAGTCAAATATGGCCAGATGAAGCAACAAACACAGATTTGCTACCCTAAAGGGTGAAGCAGGTGTTTTTTTTGAACAATGATTAATGATCTTATGATTACCATTACTGAGATCTGCTTTTGCATTCCAGAATTTAAATTTCACCAACTGTTACGATGAGATTTGAAATTATGTCCCCTGGATTACTCATCCAGTGACATTACCACTGCATCTTCTTCTTACATTCAATTTAAGTTTGACTTAGTCCAATTAAGTTTAAATTTAAAATGCTAATTATTGGTTTAACCTTGCTAGATTCTCCATGACTCCAACAAAGTAGGATCAGATGTTCAGAACATGGGAGACTTGAACTGATGGCACTTTAAAAACCCTGCTTTTCTTTTAATACAGATTAATTGGGAGTTTTTTTTTAATATAGCATGTTTAAAACCAGATAAACTCTCAAATAAACCAGCAAGAGTGCCAAAGCATTCCAGCACCTGCAGCAATCTTCAGCCACATGCTCCCAAAATAATCACCTTTGCCCATTCCCACAGACAACCTTCACCAAATACCGACAGTACCCTCCGACAACATTCAACATGACCACCTTCCCCTTCCATTCCCTGGCCCTGGCATCCACCCTATTTGTCGGAAAAACAATCTGTGACTATGCTGGAATTTTGATCAACAATTTCCCAGTAATGGCCTATATTACTGCATCCCTTCAGGAGCAGAAAATGCAAAAACTCTGGCACAAAGTGTTAAGTTTAAGACACAGTCAACATGGGATGGACATTCTTCGCATCAACAGGAAGATCTGAACCAATATATTTTTCATCTTCAGGTTTGTGCTGATTTTGGAAAAAAAAATCTTGAGTTGCATAAAATAAGGGCCAATCAACAGGAGGAATTTGAAGGAACCAATTAAAAGAAGAATGCAACAATGACTCTTTAGCACAAACTGCAATTTTCCACATAGCATATGCATATGAATATATTCTACTGGATGTGACAGCCATAGGTCATTAGTAGCATTGTCAGGAGTCACAAAGTTATGGCTTCAAGGGACCAGAGTACAAATGCATTAAAGAGAGAAAGAGCCTGGAAGACCTCCTTCCTGTTGGCAAGAGTCTGCTTTGAGGCCTGGAGACATAGGGCAGGATTTTCAAAGGATTAGGCAGCTTTAGACTTTGCCTCTGCTGATGCCAGTTTCCTGGTTTTATCATTGTGCTATTTTTGAAAAGGTTGTAAATTTGGGACATAATAGCTATCTACCAACAAAAGTAATTAAGTGGCCTACCCAGCCAGTGAAAGTAGCTGGTTACGCAGCAGCAAACATGAAGGTTCAGTTCTTCATTTATTTTTACAAAATTACTTTTGCAACCAACGTACTGCAATGGCGATAGCTGTGGCCATAGGTCACCCCTTCTACAAAAGAATACATGGTAGCCGTAGCCTTTTGTTAAAAGCTGGAGGTGGCCCCTCTCACTACTATGTACATCTACTACCTCTACTGGTGGAATTTCCAATGCAATATTGGGAATCCCATTGACCCTCCAGCCTCATGAGCTGACTTCAACATTCTTAACTGATGGCAAGCATGATGTTAAGCCGTTAATTGTGCTGGGGATCTCGGAAAACCTAGCGAACGGTGGCATCAGGAAGGCAAAATGTATCCAAACTCCCTATGCAACAAGATTGCCAGTACAGGCATTTTAATGAGGAAGAATCCTTCCTGCAAGCATAAAGTGAAAGAAAACTATGCAAGCTTGACTGGGAAGGAATATCAAGAAATCCCAATTCTTACTTCAAAGACTAAGTAGTAAAGAGAAACAAAACACATTTTGTATCTAGGTATAATTAAGGATATTTTATGCTGCCTTAATTTTAATCAGTAAATGCAGAAGATTGGCTTGCTTATGGTCTGAAAATAAGACTTGCTCCTCTCACTTACTGTTACGCATATTGGCACATGGGAAAGAAAATTTAAGCGAAGGTACATTAGCTCAAAAAAAAATCACTGTGCACTTTGTATTAACAGGATGTTAGAAGATGGCTGCAATCATTTTCATGGAAACGCGCAGAGTTCAATACAGATCCTAACCCAAATTGCTTAGTTTTATTGACCCACTTATTTGCAGCATGGAGGAGCTTCTGGGCCTTGAAAAGATATGAGAAAGGCTGCTGACCTTTGCTCATTTCCTAAAAGCAGATGGATTATCCTATCATTTTCATCATTATCAGGAGTTTTTAACAATGAAAAGCACATATGGGTCCCATTAAACCATTCACAATGTAAAAATCTAAAAGAAAGCCTTAACAGCAGAAAAATATAAAGATTATGCCTCGTACACCAGATGCCACATTCTTTGTGTAACTCTCTCTATATGCTAAGCCCTCAAATTATGTCATATTAATGAGTGCGCTTAGGCCATCTCTTGTAGCCAGAACAAAAGATTTTCAGAAGGCACTAATCCACTCCACAGATAAGCCTGTCAAATCATGGAAGCACCACTAATCCAAGCTTTCACTATGTGAAAATGTGACCGGCTTTTAAATGACAGACCTAATTTCCCATAAGCCTCCAGGCACGCAAACGAGATATCAGCACAATTTCTCAAGAAACTGTGGTAACAGATCCACAATCGCTGAGGGCCCTAAGGAATTTAATATACCCAAGAGGATAAGGCAGAATTGTTTAAATCCCAGTTCTCAGAGTTCTAAATATCAAGCCATGCCATAATAATTGAGCTTCACTCTGCCTTTTGATAAAGCATGAATCAATATCGTATAAAATCTACAGAAATAATCTATAGCGCAATTAAAAGACAAACATGCAGGTAATGTGACAATGCTTAGAATTAGTCATGGCTGGTGCTAGAACGTACCCGGCTTTGGGTGCGTTTTGCCAGTTCTCATCTACACTACATAGAGTCATAGAGTTGTACAGCACCGAAACAGACTCTTTGGTCCAACTTGTCCATGCTGACCTGATCTCAACCTAATCTAGTCCCATTTGCCAGCACTTGGCCCATATTCCTCTAAGCCCTTCCTATTCATATACCCATCCAGAAGCCTTTTAAATGTTGCAACTGTACCAGCCTCCACCACTTCCTCTGGCAGCTCATTCCATACATGCACCAGCCTGTGTGTGAAAATATTGTCCTTTAGATCCATGACTGACTACTGGAAGACAACAGGGCAACTTCAGTATGTGGGGAAACAGCAACTAGACTATCCCGTGAAATTTTATATTACCATGGCAATAATGGGAGTTTCACTGATAACTACCAGGGGGAAGAATAACTTGAATGATAAGTGGAGGTAATAAGTGAATTTAAATTGGAAAGGAAGATGCATAAGAATGTGTTCATTGTGGGTGTTGGGGAGTGAAGACAAAGAAATATAGTAATGAATTCTTAAAGCTAGTGTTTAACAACTTTTGGTCAGAAAGTCCTTAAATTTTGTCCATGAGATTTTCCATGATTTTTGCTCACATGAAGTGCAGCAGGAGTAAGTGCTTCATGCAAGAAAAAAAAAACACCATTTGCCCATTCTGTTGGGTTGGGTGATTTTTAAAGATAGTAGAAAGTGAGGATTGCAGATGCTGGAGATCAGAGTCAAGAGTGTGGCGCTGGACAAGCACAGCAGATCAGGCAGCATCAGAGGAGCAGGAGAATCGATGTTTCAGACATAAGCTCTTCATCAGGAATGAGGCTTGTAAGCCGGGGAACCGAGAAATAAATGGGAGGGAGGTGGGGCTAGAGGGAAGGTAGCTGAGAATGCATTGGTAGATGAAGGTGAGGGAGAAGGTGATAGGTCGGAGAGGAGGGTGGAGTGGATAGATAGGAAAGATGGTGGACAAGTCAGGAGGGCGGTGTCAAGTTGGAGGCTTGGGACTGGGATAATGTGGAGGGAGGGTAAATGAGGAAGCTGTTGAAATCCACATTGATCCCATGTGTTTGCAGGGTCCCAAGGCAGAGTATGAGGCGTTCTTCCTCCAGGTGTCGAGTGGTAAGGGTTTGACAATAGAGGCGGCTCAAGACAGGCATGTTCTTGACAGAGCGGGAGGGGGAGTTCAAGTGTTCAGCTGCAAGGTGGTGGGATTGGTTGGTGCAGGTGATCCAGAGATATTCTCTGAAATGATCTGCAAGGAGACTCCTGTCTCCCTGATGTAGAGGAGACCACATCGGGTGCGACGGATATACTAAATGACATTGGTAGAGGTACAGGTAAATTCCTGTTGGATATGGAAGCATTCTTTGGGGCCTTGGACAGATGTGAGGAGAATGGTATGGGCACAAGGTTTGCACTTCCTGTGGTGGCAGGGGAAGGTACCAGGATTGGGATGTGAGCTAGTGGGGGGCGTGGACCTGACGAGGGAGTTGCGAAGGGAATAGTCTCCAGGGAACGCTGATAGGGTTGGGAGGGAAATATATCTTTGGTGGTGAGGTCCATTTGTAGGTGGTGAAGTGGCAGAGGATGATGCAATGTATGCAGAGATTGGTGGGGTAGAGGTGAGGTCCAGTGGGGGTCCAGCGTTGGGAGGTGTGGGGTTCAAGGGTGGTGGTGTGAAAAATGGAGGAGATGCGCTGGAATGCATCATGGACCATGTGGGAAGGGAAATTGCGATTTTGGAAGGTGGTGGTCCTGGACCTCCTCCAATGCCAAACCCTTACCACCTGACACCTGGAGGAAGAAAGCCTCATATTCCGCGTTGGGACCCTGCAACCACATGGAATCAATTTGGATTTCAACCAGTTTCCTCATTTCCCCTCCCCCAACATTATGAGTCCCAAGCCTCCAACTTGACACCGCCCTCCTGACTTGTCCATCATCTTTCCCATCTATCCACTCCACCCTCCTCTCTGACCTATCACCTTCTCCCTCACCTTCATCTACCAATTGCATTCTCAGCTACCTTCCCTCGAGCCCCACCTCCCTCCCATTTATCTCTTGGCTACCTGGCCCATAAGCTTAATTCCTTATGAAGGGTTTATGGCCAGAAACGTCAATTCTCCCACTCCTAGCATGCTGCCTGACCTGCTGTTCTTTTCCAGCACTACACTGATTTTTAAAAATCTCAAGACACAGCTAAAGAACAAGCAGCTCTCCTGATTTTCTGGTCAACATTTCTTCTTGAACCGATATACCTTAAATATAATTTTAAGGTCAACCATTATATGGCTTTCTGGCACAGAATGGCTGCTAAAATAAAACCCATTGCCACACATCAGTTTTTCATGCCTTGAGCGAAATACATATGAACACATTGGATAAGTTCAAGCATCAATAATTCATGAATGAACCATATGTACAAGGAGTGACTTCAGCTTGAAACATTAATGTCTAAAGCAACTAAAATACTGACAAATGTAAATTATGATTGATATCTGTGCACAAATCCGTACTCAACAATCTGCATGAAATTCTGTAAATGTGAAAACTACGAATTTACATCTGTCTCACTCCAGCTCCTTGTGTGAAATTGACATTAGAAAAAATTAAAACTATTACTGATTATTTTCACATGACAGCATAAAGCAAAAAAACAGAGTGTTACCTTCAAATGCCTTTGCTGCATCCACAAGGTTGGACCATTCCAAGCCCATGGCTGTATCTGGCAGGGGCATAAGGCCTGGATCTGGCAGTGGCTGCCGCCTTCGTTCATGAATATCAGAAAGGGAACCATCGGATGCAGAAAGTTCAACTGTAGGATAACGCAAAATATTAATCAAACATTGATTATCAGATAAGTTAATTACAACAAATCAATAAATTAATTTAAAATGAGACTAGAAAATTGGATCAAGCCAAAGAAAGAAAATGATTGTTACACTTCATGTTCTAAAAAATGTGCTTTATTTTAAAACCACAATCATCTTCTTCCAACGAACCCATTTCCAGAGTACATGTCCTGACTGAGAAATGATGAAATTCAATCTCTGCAATAGCACATGAGCTTGGATTGTAACTTACATTGTTTAACCTTCAGAGGTTTAACTGGCTAAACTAGTGGTGAAACAAAATTTGGAGGAAAATCCATCCAAAAGTTAAAAAGACAGATTTTAATTTGCCTGCATAAAGACTTTGATGAAGGGAACTAGAGTCTCAACATGGCCTTGATTGTAACAGTAGGCACAGACCACAGCCTAAGGGATGCAGAAGGTCTACACCATGAAGCCTATGTTAGTTAGCTCCTTCTTCCTTACCATTTAACTCAAAGGTTCAGCATTAAACCCCAAATCTAACTCTGATCTGTCCTCATAAGGTATTTTAGTCTAGGTGGCAATGCAGGAGCTGCCAAAGGTAATAAGAGCCCCGGTAGTTTTGGAGAGCAGGCCAGGCAGCGTATTCTGCTTTTGATACTGCTTGGTGACTCCTGTTGGAAATTAAATACATGTTTTTGCAAATCCTGTGTGCAGATCTTGGTGGTGATGCCCCATGTGGTTGAAACCATCCTGACTTTCACTGTCTAAGCTCAAACCATAGCCATAGTTGGAGAGGAAAGAGAAGGTCTGCTCCAACAGAACTGCACCTCAAGTAAAATCACACCTTGGGGGATAAAAGCAAACAAAAATCAGGATGTAAACTCCCTTTGTCACAATAAAAGCAGCAAATGCACCACAGATCGCTTTACTCAGACAAGACAGCGGGGCCTGTGAGCACTACCCACCATGATGAGATTTTATCGACTGTCCATGCTTACGGCCTGGCAGTGTGTAGTGCAGGGATGGATGGGTGCTGGAGAACAGGACATCGTTGGGCAAGGCTTGGTCCAGGAGTGATGTGTGCGCATTCGAGAATGAAGGCTCTCTCTGGCCACTGTAGATGCTCTCATCAGACAAGGTCCGGTGCAATGGCTTCCTCGTTGTTGGCGTATCTGGGAGAGACAGCTATATCAAGACAAAAGGAAAACCAAAGTAAATTCACCCATTTAAAATTAGAGATAAGGAACAGAGAATGTGTGTCAAACAACAGACAGGACAAGCTTCACATCCAGGGAACAGATTTAGAAAAACTGATTTTATTTTTGCTTAAGAGTGCAGGTTTCATTTTCAAATCACATTTTTGACAGATTGCAGTAGCCTTCACAGCATATTAGTGCTAGGATTGATAATGAATGAACCTCATAAACATCACAAAATCATTGCAGTGCAGATGGCCATTAAGTCTGCACTAGTTATTCTAAGAGTCAAAGTGACCAGTAACTTACTTCCATATTATTGCTTGCAAAAATATCCTCATTACTTAAGTTAAACTGAATTGCCTGGAGTTACTAGGCTAATGGTTACAGATTTTGTAATTCTCCAGTCCTCACTAATGCCATCCTAGAACCAAATGAAGATTGGAAAATTATGGCTAGTGCCTCTAATTTCTGTTTGCAATTTTATCAATATCGTGGCTGCATCTCATGCAGTTCTAATGCCATAACAACTTTAAGTTCGATAAAATAAACCGAAGAACTGCGGATATAACATAACAAAGAACTGCGAATGCTGGAGATCTGAAACAAAAACAAAAATTGCTGCAGGAACTCAGCATGTCCAATAGCATCTGTGGGGAGTAAGCAGAGTTAATGTTGAGTACAGCGACCACTCTAGTTCCGAAGGAGAATCATTGGACTTGACAGGTTTACTCTGCTATCTCTTCATAGATGCTTTTCCTCCCTCTGCCATCTAGACAGCTCTCCCCATCCCCAGACTCCCTTCCCAGCCCCTCCCCCTCCCTTCCACTGCTCCCTGCCACCTACTGGATTCATTCCTGCCATTGACCAACCAGTCATACCCTCTACCTGTCTTCACTTATCCCCACTTCAACACCCTGCCCCCGCCTCCCCCTTTATCTGCAACTCATCCCACACTCATCCCCAGTCCTGAAGGAAAATCCATCCAAAAGTTAAAAAGACAGATTTTAATTTGCCTGCATAAAGACCTTGATGAAGGGAACTCGAGTCTCAACATGGCCTTGATGTAACAAAAGGCACAGACCACAGCCTAAGGGATGCAGAAGGTCAACACCATGAAGCCTATGTTAGTTAGCTTCTTCTTCCTCACCATTTAACTCAAAGATTCAGCATTAAACCCCAAATCTAACTCTGATCTCGCCTCATAAGGTATTTTAGCCCGGGTGGCAATGCAGGAGCTGCCAAAGGTAATAAGAGCCACTGGTGTTTTGGAGGGCAAGCCAGACAGTGTATGCTGCTTTTGATACTGCTTAGTGACTCCTGTTTGAAATTAAATAAATGCCTGTGCAAATCCTGTGTGCAGATCTTGGTTGTGATGCCCCAGGGTTACACCTGAAACGTCAGCTTCTCCACCTCCTGATGCTGCCTGGCTAACTGTGTTCTTCCAGCCTCTTGCCTGTCTACTCAATTCCCCGTTCCACTGCTCTAAACACCCCCGCCTCCCAACACAATAAGGACAGAGTCCCCCTTATCCTCACCTACCACCCCACCAGTCTCCGTATCCAACGCATCATCCTCAAACACTTCCGTCAACTCCAAATAAACCCCACCACCAAGAACATCATCTCCTCCCCATCCCTTGCAGCCTTCCGCAAGGACCATTCCCTTTGGCAGTCCTTGGTTGACACCACCCCTGTCACCAAACTCCCAGGTACCTTGCCCTGCAACCATAAAAATGCAAAACCTGCCAGCACACCATCTCCTCACCTCCATCCAGGGCCCCCAAACAGTCCTTCCAGGTCAGACATAGGTTCACTTGCCTCTCTTCCAACCTAGTGTACTGCATCAGGTGCTCCCGATGTAGTCTTCTCTACATCAGGGAGACTGAATGTAAACTTAGGGAACAGTTCGCTGAGCATCGCAGCTGAGCCCGCAGTGACCGAGTGGACGTTCCAGTCACCACCCATTTCAATTTCCCCAACCATTCCCTTTCTGACATGACCTTCCTTGGCCTCCTCCATTGTCAAAACAAACCACAGCTCCTATTGGAGGAGCAATACCTTATCTTCCGCCTGGGCACCCTCCAGCCCGGAGGACTCAACATTGAGTTCTCCAATTTCAAATAACCTCCCTCCCCCTCCCTTCCACTGTTCCACACCACCTACTGGATTCATTCCTGCCATTGACCAACCAGCCATATCCTCTATCTGTCTTCACCTACCCCCACTTCACCACCCTGTCCCCGCCTCCCCCTTTATGCGGAACTCCCCCCACACCCACCCCAGTCCTGAAGGGTTACACCTGAAATGTCAACTTCTCCACCTCCTGATTCTGCCTGGCTGGCTGTGTTCTTCCAGCCTCCTGCCTGTCTGCTTTGAATTCCAGCATCTGCAGTATTTTTTGTCTCTTCACGATGCTGGCAGATGTGTTGAGTTTCTCCAGCAATATCTGTTTTTGTTTAAGCACAAATAACCTTGTCAATAGCCTTTTTGATCAATTTTAAATCCTTTTAGTGTATTAATTAACTTGTTTTTCACTTATTTAAGTAGCAGCATCTGCCTTGGAAAAGAGAGACAATGTATTCATTTGAATACTTCAGTTTTGGTCCATGCCTCTGTGTGTAAACCCATTGGACCCTAAATCGGTCCAATCCATTTTATGACCCTTTTACAATTATTGTGTGTGCAGATAATGTTAGGATTCCAACTTTTTTTTGTTGCCAGTCTCTTTTCAGACTCTTTGTAGCTCTTATTGGCTTATCACATCCACTTTAAACCTTTTACATTCAGCCTGTTGCTTTAGTGCATTATCCTGCATCAACTACGATATACACATTGTTTCTTTCTAACCTTACCTTCCTACATCATCTTTCATTCAAAGAGCTGTAGATTTGTTTGCCCTGCTCTTCCCTTTCACACAAATATAGCTTGATTGTATCCAACCTCCCTCTCCTTTGAAGGCAGCACATTGTTCCGATACTTTCTTCTTTCCTGCCAACCTTTGATTCCAATTTGTCTGACCAGATCCATTCTCACAGATAATAGTTATATTACAGTTAATTACTTCCTACACCAATGGGTCTTCTTAGTATTTACTTTTGCCATCTATCATCATTACTCTCATTTGCACTCCAAAATTCTCTCTCAACCCATGACCCTAACTTTTACATATCAATCCTGTTCACATAACATCAGATTTGTTTCAAGTGCATTGATGAACTTAATTTAATCCATCTGCACTAGTTTATCTCTCTCTGTGCTATCATGTTTGTGATAGAAAGAAGGGGGTGGGGGCACAGACACAGAGAAAAGAATGCAATTCCTGAAGCTCCTTTCATGATGTCACAGCATTCCAACAAAGCAGTCTTTGGAACCTAGTGACTGATCTTGAGAAATGTTGATTTGAAGAGAGCAATGTCCATGATCACTTTTCTGGAAATACTTAAGTAGCAGCAAGACTCTGATGAATTGATAAAGAATGCAAGCAAAAGCTACACATTCTAGATGTGTAGAATATGAAAACAAAAAGGAAATATTCAACATATATGGAACCTTGATTAGACCACACATATTTTGAATAGTTCTGGCATAGTACAAAAAGAATGTCAGGGCGGAAAAGATTTACATTGGCTTGTTATAATTGAGATAATGTAATTGTTAAGTATAATTGGACAGACTGCATTCTTTCCTCTGGAATACTGAAGGCCTTTAAAAGCATGAAGAGGTTCAACACAACAGTTTAGAAAAACTATTTCCACTTGTTGCTGACTTCAAAATATGTAAGTTTAAATATAAGATAGCATTCACAAATCAAACACAGAATATTAGGAAGAATTTCTTTCAACAAGAATGAAGGCAATAAAATTGATGTATTTAATAAGAGGCTTGATTACAGATTCAAGGGAACAGAAAGAGTGATAACAGTATAGAAATGGGAGGTATTTGTAGTGTAAAAACAACTTGCATTCAACAATTCAATCAATTCTATAGAATTCATTGCAAAAATCGTATGACTACAAGGCCTATCTTAATGGTGTCAGTTCTAGGAAAATATAAAGCAAAGAAAATTTGTAATATTTTTCTTGGGTATTGTGGGAAGTTTTCTCTTTCTATCTGGGTGGTGCTTTATTACTTATCATAGCTTTAATGAAAAACAGTACATCCCAAAACCACAGCAAGTACCTGGCTGATTAGATTACATTTAAGTCTTTGAAGTACAACTTGGACAAAACACAGGCCAAAGTTTGGGGGCTGGGGTGTGGAGCATGTGAAAGAGAAAAACATGTCTGGGTGGACAACTTATCCAGCAAAGAAGTGAATACCAACATTTATATATTCAGTTCCACTGCTCTCAGGTCAGCTGATTAGACAGGACATTGGAAATCCCCTGCATGATTGAAATATCACAGGGAAAGAATTCTTTCCTCAACCATCACTATCATATTCACATTCGTCTACTTACTACGTCAGGTACTTTGCTGCATATGAATTGGCTAACATGTTAATCTACATACAAATTGGGACTGCATCATTAATTGTAATATATTGTTTGTAATACACTCTGGAATCTCCCCAAGATGACTCAAAGTTCCACACAAATTCAAGTGTGTGGGCGAGTGATCATTATTCACGGGGACGCCTTAAAGAACATTGACCGCGTCCAATACTTCAGAAGTGTCCTGTCAGCCAAAGCAGCTATTGATGAAGAGATCCAGCACTGCCTCCAGTGTGCTAGCGCTGCCTTCAGACACCAAAGGAAAAGGGTGTTCGAGGACAACATCAGATCCGACACCAAGATCATGGCTCATAGAGCTGTGGTGGTTCCCACTCTCCTACGTGGCTTGGAGACATGGATTGTCTACAGCAGACACCTCAAGGTACTGGAGCAGTACCATCAACACTGTCATGCAAGGTCCTGCGAATCCACTGGGAAGAAAGACACACCAATGACAGCGTCCTCGACTAGGCCAACATCACTAGAATCGAGTGACCACTCTTGATTGGCTATGATGGGCTGGGGCTGAAAATGTGTTGCTGGAAAAGCGCAGCAGGTCAGGCAGCATCCAGGGAACAGGAGAATCGACGTTTCGGGCATAAGCCCTTCTTCAGGAATCTATGATGGACTGGGGCACATCATCCACATGACGGACACAGGAAGCACTTTGGTGATACCTTCAAGGCCTCATTAGCAAACCGAGAGATTCCCACAGACACTTGCAATCAATGGTCCAAGACCATCTAAAGCGAAGGAGCAGCATTCGGGAAGATGTCGAGCACCTCAAGACTTGCCAGAAGCCAGGCGAAAACAGCGTAAGGAGCGCACTACCACATCAATGCCGTACCCATCCCTTTCTGCAACCACCTTCCGCCTCAAGTGTAACAGAGCTTACAGAAGCTGTATAGATCTGTACAGCCACCTATGAAGTCAGGAGAAAGTGAGGACTGCAGATGCTGGAGGTCAGAGTCCAGAGTGTGTTGGTGGGAAAGCACAGAAGGTCAGGCAGCATCTGAGGAGCAGGAGAATCTGTGTTTCGGGCATAAGCCCTTCATCAGGAATGAGGTTTGTGGGCTGGGGATTGAAAGATAAATGGGAAGGGGGTGAGGTGGCCGGGGGGGGTTGGAAGAGGTAGTAGCTGAGAAAGCTATAAATAAATGAAGGTGAGGGAGAAGGTGATAGGTCAGAGGGGGCGAAGTGATGGATAGGTCAGGTGGGCAGTGCCAAGTCAGAGGATTGGGACTGGGATAATGCGGGGGGAGGGGAAATGAGGAAGCTATTGAAGTCCACATTTATTGCGTGTGGTTGCAGTATCCCAAGGCAGAATATGAGGTATTCTTCCTCCAGGCATTGGGTGGTAACTGTTGGCTATGGAGGCGGCCCAGGACATGCATGTCCTTGATGGAGTAGAGGGGGAGTTGAAGTGTTCAGCCACGGGGCAGTGGGGTTGGTAGGTGTGGGTGTCCCAAAGATGTTCTCCGAAACGATCTGCAAGAAGGCGTCCTATCTCCGTGATGTAGCGGAGACCACACCGGCTGCAACAGGTGCAGTGGGTGACGTTGGTACAGATGCAGGTAAATTTCTGAGGGATGTGGAAGGATCCCTTGGGGCCTTGGATGGAGGTGAGGGGAGTGGTGTGGGCACAGGTTTTGCACTTCTTGCGGTGAGAGGGAAAGGTGCCAGGAGTGGGGTGTGGGGTGGTGGAGGCGTGGACCTGACAAGGGAGTCGCAGAGGGAATGGTCTCTATGGAACCCTGATGGGGTGGCAAGGGAAATATCTCTTTGGTGGTGGGGTCCATTTGGAGGTGGCGGAAGTGGCGGAGGATGATGTGATGTATGTGGAGGTTGGTGGGGTGGAAGGTGAGGACCAGGGGAGCTCTGCCCTTGTTGTGTTGGGAGGGGTGGGGTTCAAGGGCGGTGGTGCATAAAGTGGAGATGTGCTGGAGGGCATTGTGAACCACGTGGGCAGAGAAGTTCCAATCTTGGAAGGAGGTGGCCGTATGGGACTTTGAGGTGGAATTGGTCATCCTGGGAACAGATGTGGCGGAGGCAGAGGAATTGGGAATAAGTGATGGTGTTTTTGCAGGAGGTAGTGTGGGGGTAGGTGTAGTCTAGGTAGCTGTGGGAGTCAGTGGGCTTGTCGTAGATGTCTATGGTTAGTTGGTTGCTGGAGACAGTGATGGAAAGGACAGGAAGGGGAGGGAGGTGTCTGAGATGGTCCAGGTAAATTTAAGGTCGGGTGGAAGGTGGTAAAATTGATGAACCTTTCAACCTCCTCATGGAGCACGAGGTGGCGCCGATACAGTCATCGATGTAGCGAAGTAACAGATGGGGGGTGGTGCTGATCTAACTGTGGAAGATGGACTGTTCCATATACCTGACACACAGACAGGCATAGCTGGGTCCCATGCACGTGCCCATTGCTACCCCTTTGGTTTGGAGGAAGTGGGAGGATTGGAAAGAAAAGTTGTTGAGGGTGAGGACCAGTTCAGCCAGGCGGATGAGGGTATTGGTGGAAGGCTACTGGTTGGGACGGCGTGAGAGGAAGAAACGGAGGGCTTGGAGATCTTTATCATGGCAGATCGTTGTGCACAGAGACTGGATGTCCATGGTGAAGATGAGACGTTGGGGGTGGGGGAAACAAAAATCTTGGAGGTGGTGAAGGGCGAGGGTGGTGTCACAAATGTAGGTGGGGGGTTCCTGGACTAAGGGAGACAGTTTGGTGTCAAGGTAGGAAGAGAGGAGTTCAGTGGGACAGGCGCAGGCTGAGGCAATGGGTCAACAGGGGCAGTCAGGTTTGTGGATCTTCGGTAGGAGTAGAATTGGGCAGAGTGGGGTTCACGGACAATGACGCTGTGGATGGGAGATCCCAGAGGTGAAGAGGTTGTGGATGGTGTGGGAGATGATGGTTTGGTGGTGGGAGGTGAGGTCGTGATCAAGGGGGCAATAGGAGCCGGTGTCTGAGAGTTGGCTCCTGGCTTCAATGGTGTAGAGTTCAGTGCACTACATGACTACCACCCCCCACCTTGTCTGCAGGTTTGACGGTGAGATTGGGGTTGGAGTAGAACGCTACGCGTTGTGAGGGCGGGAAGTTGGAGTGGGTGAGGGGGTTGGACAGGTTGAGGCAGTCGATGTCACAGCTGCAGTTTGAAACGAAGAGATCAAGGGCTGGTAACAGGCCGGCATGGGGTGTCCAGGTGAATGGGGTGTGTTGGAGGCTGGAGAAGGGGTCCTCTGTGGGTGGGTGGGCGGGTGGGTGTCTTGGTTGAAAAGTGGGCCCAGAGACGGAGGGGCAGAAGAAATATTCAAGATCGCAGCATACGTTGAACTCATTAATCTGGGAGTGTAAAAGGATAAAGGTGAGGCCTTTGCTGAGGACTAAACATTCGACCTCAGTGAGGGGAGATGTCGGGGAATGGTGGACACATGGTAGGGCTGGGAGCTAGGACATGGAGTGGGGCTGGAAACTATGAACTATGAACTCACCCTGCTAGTGGAAGAGAATCATCCTTGTCTGTGAGGGATCGTCAGAATGAGTGTGCATGAATGGGTTTGTCTGAGCCATTTTCACATCTTTCCCTTCACCACCTCCTACCTCCTCCAAAACTTTTCTGAAAAAGCAGATTGGACAACAAGAAAAACCAGGCTGAAAGGCAATTTCACTTTCACACAAATCCCTTGGGGGCCCAGCTCAAATCAACTCTAACTCAACCCTGGTGCTCATCACCTTCCTTTAGTAATCAGGACTTGTGCCTGTGTTTTTTTATCCACCCCACTCTAACTCAACCTAATAAAAAAAAAACATTTTTAGCAATTAGCTCTGCTGCTTGGCTTTTAAATGATCAATTTTGTGACTTATTCATTTACATTAATTATTTATAGCTTTGGACATTTTCTGCAATAATTAACATTCACTATTGTGATAAACCTAACTTTCTGATATTTGTACCTGCATCCATGCAAAGGATAGGTTTTTAACTGTGGCAAGCCATAAGTAGAGTAAAATGGTTCCACTTTAAATCTCTACAAACCAATGGTATAACCTTTCACAAAGAACAAAACCTCTCAAGTACCTGAGATACTCACAGGTCTTTTGACATGTGGTTAAAATCAACCAGGAGAAAGTGAGGACAGCTGAAGCTGGAGATCAGAATAGAGAGCGTGGTGCTGGAAAAGTACAGCAGGTCAGGCAGCATCCGAGGAGCAGGAGAATTGATATTTTGGTCAAAAGCCCTTCATCGGGAATGGGTTCGCTTGCAACCCGACCTGCTGTGCTTTCCAACACCACACTCTCTACTTTTGACATGTGATAGCTAATTTCAAAATCAGCTCATACTGAGGGCATCAAAAGCTGTTGGTTGCATGGGTTGAGTACATGGACCGTCTTAACTAGGACCTTTGTCAATACTCACTGTACAGTGTTCCAATGTTAAATGCACAGTATCCACCAATCTTGCTCAGGTAAGCCAGCTATTGGAAGCTGGTGTGGAATGGAAACATTCAAATTTATGCCCTTTTTACTTTGATTTAAGGCACATTATTGAAGCAGACAAGTGGGAGCATTATTCTGTAATCAACTGTGCAATACTGAATCTGAACATGCTTCATGTTGCACTGGAGGAAAACATCTTTCAATGAAAAGAAAAATTACTAATTTTCTTTTGAAGAAACGTTCCTTGCTGCAATGTACATGAATAGGTTCCATCAGTGAGGGTTGCCTCAATGTAATTGGCTCTGTCAAGTGTGCTGAATACTTTTGGCAAAAACATTTATGTTTTCTGCTCTATGCGAGTACTGTAGGCAACAAACTATACTGGGACACTCTGCAAAAGCAGCCATCACCCCACAGTCCTGTAGAGAGATTAGGGTCAATGAAAGATGTGAGACTTGTCATATAATTACCTTTAAATGTATTTTACAAGCTCCAAGCAAGTGTTGCTGGGTACTGTGTTCATGTAAGAGGCTGCTAGACAGGGAATCTTTGCAGCAAACCTCAAAGGCATCGGATGAGATGACACATGAAATAGTAAGTGACTTTGCAAAATTTGGCTTCGTAAACAAAACTCCCAAAGTTTCACAGGAAACCTGCATTTTTCAGGTTAAAAGTATTTAACACAAACAGCAAGTTTAAAAGTAAGCAATGTTTGAAATGCTTTACCATGAAGTTAACTACTGTTTTAAGTTACCATACAATTACAAGTTAGCAGCAGGGCAGCACATTTTAAATGAGGGAAAGGGAGATGATTTAGAAAGGAGCATACTAAAAGCAACGATTGGGAAGTTTTGATCAGGTCTTCACAAATACAGTAGAGTCACTTTGAACTTGCATACCTTCCCATTTTTGCCAATGTCCGGAGGAGGACTATCAAGGTTAATTAACTTCTTCAAGTCTTCTTCAATTGTTGACTTTGATGACCTCTTAGGAGACCTCAAGTCTCGAACTGAACCTCGCAGCTTTGTCTGTGTAATTTCGCAAACATCGCTGTGATGACGCCTGGTAAAGAGAGTAAACGATCAATTGCAATCCTTTGTTATGCAACTTAAAGTGTACGATTTTATGCAGGTGCCCACACATTAAAAATAATATCAGTGGCATATATTTGCTTAAAGCTCAACAGATAGGAGTTTCTTCAGCCTCCTTTTGGTAAATAAATCAAGCTCTTAAGCAGCAAGAGAAATTTACCACAAGACACCATACTGGTTTAAGAAGTTGAACATGCACTCTTAACAGCATCCCAGAGGATTAAGGATGGTTGCCACTAAAGCTTGCTTGCTGGCACTCACTGAAGAGACTACACAAAATGTTAGTGGATAGAACATGAGTAGCTTGCTCTCTTAATAAATGAAGTGAACAAGTTGCTGTTGAGGACTGAGTACTGCTGAAAGATGTGTGACAATTATGATGTTCACCTTCTAAAGAGGAATTTAAAAACAAATAGGGAAATATTCTCATCACATTATCAACATTTATTCTAGAAATTCTCTGAAGACTTCCCCTAAGAAGAGTCAATGCAGCAGTAATCCATCTTAATAGACAAGAGAAAAGTGGATACTTGATCATGAACATCTTGCAAGAGGATTCCCCCTTGGTTTACAGGAGGAATGGAAGGAGGACTGAGGTCAGGCAGAGCAATACCTACAGCTGGAGCAGCTGGAATAGAATGAGAACTTGGTCTCTCCCCCACTGAGTAAAAGAAATGTGCTCCCTCTTCCACAACAATCTCCACTATTACATTAGATAACCCATGTTCTCTCTCCCTTGGACCCTGAGCCACATGAATTGTTACCATGTGTCATTTAGCAACTCCAGCACCTTGGTATAAAGCAGCATGTGCAATTTGTACATATTCTTTCAAGAAAATTATTTAATTTTTTTCATTTCACTCAAGTATTTAGCCTGCAGATATCTGCTTTAAAAATTTCAAGCAAGTTTGAACTCAAATAATGATTGAAATTGATCATTCCATTTGAAGTTGCCAGCCCTCTCAGGTTGTTCCAGAAGTGACCACCCAGGCTGCTTTGCATAACCTGGAAGGAGACAGGGAAGGATAGTTGATTAAAAACATCAAAGCACCAATGAGAGCTGGCAGAGCATTGATCTGTTGCTGTGGAGGCCAGACTTAGGCAGTTTTGATTCAGTACGTACAAATGGAGCTAGGGTAATAGATGACAGAATGATCAAGAACCAGAAGATAAAGGTTCAAACTGACTGACAAAAGAACCGGAGGAGACAATAAGAAAACTGTTACTACATAGTGAGTGATTAGCATCTGGAATACACTGCCTCAGACGGTGGAGGTGGAAAATTCAATCGTGGCTTTCAAAATGGAATTGGATAATGATTCAGAGAGTAAAGATTTACAAGGTTGCATGGAAATGGTAGGGAGTGGAAATTTCACACACACACACACACCCACCCCAACGATAAATGAGGAAGAGGAGGGTATTTATGGACTCTGCAAGAAGTAGGAAACTATTATAGATGTGGCTATTGGTGCCAGCATTGCAAGACTGGTTCCATGCTGTACGACGTTTTACATGTGTGTTCAAGGGCTGGGGGCAAGACCTAACTGGTTAGTGGGACAAATCCTGTGGTGGACAGAGGTTTGGCAAATTTATTTCTGTAAATTAGCTGACACTAGAACATGGCTGAGCAATATAGGCAGTAACCAATTAATGCTCCCAACTAATAACTCTTTCTATTTTGATTTTCCAATTTGTTCACTTTTGCTGCACTTTTTCCTGAAGTTGTACACAAATTGTAAGGGATGTAACAACTTACTGAAGAGTGAGAGATTTGATTCGTCATTCAATGTATTTTCTTTCCCACAACGATCTCATTGTTAAAAATGAAACTTAACAATACCCTGCACTTTCAGCTGTTCAAAGATCAGTAATGCTCTTAAGGTAATATGTGGAGCGTACTCTTACATAGAACTTGCAACGAACATGTATACATAACTTTTAAGTAAAAAAAATGTTCAGCCAGTTCTGAAATATATTATAAAGCACATTTGGTACCAAGTCACATCAAGAGATATTGCAGCAGATGACCAAATGCTAGGACAAAGAGGTAAGTATTCCTGAAGAGGTAAGATACCTGAAGAAATGGAGATGTTTATGGAGAACATAGAGCTTAGGTAGCTAAAGTTGCAGACGGCTATGGTGGAAAAGTTATAATCAGGGATACTCATGAGTGCACAATTAGAGAATAGCAGAGAGGGATGTTCAACTGTCAAGATTAGAATTTTAGAGAGGGACCAAGTTATGGAGGGATTAAAAAATTATGAGAATTTCCAAATTCATTAATCAATACCGTAATGTAGCTTAGCAATCACGGGATTACATAGGACTTAAGGCACAGAAATAAATCATTCATATCAACTAGTCCTGCCGGTGTATATTCTTCACTCAAGTCTTTTTTAATCTTTGCTCATCTAAATTCACCAGTCATCTATTCACTTTTTCAAATACTTCTATAGTTTCCCCTTAAATGCATCCATATTATATTCAGGTGAATGATGTGAGATTGAGTCTTGTGAAATGCATCAAAGTAAAAGCCTGCTTTCTCAATGCCATTCTTCAACCCTTCATCAAGCACCACTGAATGTAGGGACCAACCCTAGGATCTTGCAAGTCTATCAGAAAAGTCCTCTCTCTCCAGGCCTCCCATGTGATGACTCCCTCACCTCCTGCTGGTTGCATACTACTGGTGGTAGGTGAGGCTCTTAAGCAAGCATTAGCTACCTGCTTGAAGATTTCAATTAGTATATAGGTGAGAAGGCCTGTGTAGTCACCTTCCCACAGGGGACTATATTGGCTAGTGGCAGGAAGATGGCAAGGTTGCCACCCAAATCTTTCCATCCAATTAACTGCCCACTCCAACTCCAAAGCAAACATTGCGGTGATGGGGATTGGGTACTCTGCCCTATCTTTTTCTGCTCAATTCCTTGATTTATTTGCATTATTTCTTGCTGGGATCTCTCTTCCACTGTTCACTGTTTTGTAATCAACATGTAGTAGTTCCATTTATTTGCTGTCTTGTCTGCCCATATGGCTTCTACTTTGGTCTTACTGATAGCTATGTCCTTTTTTCTTCAAACATTATTATTGTAAGTACTCCAGTATGCTACTCCACCTCCCTTTAAATTTCCATATATTCTAAATCTATAATACCCTGCAATATATTATTCCTAGCTCTGATCATTTTTGTATGTTTCAGTAATGTCTATCATGATTGGATACCTCAGCTAGTGCAGGATTTGAACTCTCACTATTGGTATCACGTTGCATCGCAAGCCAGCCGTCCAGCCAACTGAGATAACTAACCCTGAAGGGCTCTCCTTCTAAACCTTTTCACTTAGAGGCATGGTGGCCCTCAGATAAAATTCACCACCAGTCACCTCTCTCTAACAAGAGTGCAGCCCTTTGGTCTGGTAGGGCTACCTGCCTACCTGCTCTTTAAAATATGATTGGTTCCTCCAAGTGCATGCTTGGTTCCAGCTCCTGTGTTTTGTTGCAGGCAAGGGGAGAAATGTTGTACAGACAACGTAACTTTGATCTCTTTTCACTTTACAGTTTAAGCATCTTTTTAAGATTCCTATTTCAGCGTCCAATGAAAATGAATATTTCTAGACTTCTTACCATGGATTAATTCTCCAGGTACATGCTCCAATGCCAAATTTCACATGGTTCAGTCAACAATCCAAAGATTATCAGTTCTGCATTTTAGCTTAGAGACCAAGTCCTGAAGTTCCTTCATCAGGAACTCATCCCTATTACTACTTACATTGCTTTTTCCAACTTAGGCCATAACAACTGAACTTACTAGCTTTACACCTGCCATTAAATGCATTTTGACATTCTCATTAGATTAGATTAGATTAGATTAGTTACAGTGTGGAAACAGGCCCTTCGGCCCAACAAGTCCACACCGACCCGCCGAAGCGCAAACCACCCGTACCTCTACATTTACCCCTTACCTAACACTACGGACAATTTAGCATGGCCAATTCACCTGACCTGCACATCTTTGGACTGTGGGAGGAAACCGGAGCACCCGGAGGAAACCCACGCAGACACGGGGAGAATGTGCAAACTCCACACAGTCAGTCGCCTGAAGCGGGAATTGAACCCGGGTCTCTGGCGTGTGAGGCAGCAGTGCTAACCACTGTGCCACCGTGCCGCCCAAATTCTTCCCCCAATTTTGCTGTCTTTATTACTTAGACATTTTTATTCTGCTCCTCCCTGTCCAGGCAGACTCTAAGCCACTTGCATTGATTTGCATTATGGCCATCCTCCTCAAAGTCTTTCTCCCTCATATCTGTCCAACAGGTCTAGTATCTCAGGACTTTCTTCACAAACTCAGGATTATGTATGAATGGAACTTTATGCAAGTAAGGACATGGGCAGCAAGCATTTGGGTGACCTAAGGTTATCAGGAGGCAGAGCTTGGGTGGTCAACTGTTTGTCAAGTCTCAAAGTAACAAATGGATGATGGATTCAACAATGTATGATCTGAGATGGGATAGATTAAGCATATTCTGAAGGTGAAAGTAGGCAAAATAATCTGTTACAAATTGGACAAAGCACTGTGTGCAAAATTTTGAAGTTACTTAATTTACAGACTCTTGATTTCAGTATGTGTCTACTAATCCAAGATTATCTCACCTTTCTAGAACATTGGTGTCACCATCATTAAAATATTTTGAAAGTAACTTTCACCCACAGTGAAGATTCCCAGACTATTCCCTATTTCAGTAACTTAACCATCAGATCTCAAAGAGGAACGGGGGTTGGTGGGGGTTTGGAAGTAGTGAAACAAGTGTAGGAAAAGTCAGGTCTCTTGTCCCAGATGAGGAGCACAGTCAGCTACATGGGGAGAGGAGAATGCTGAGGGGGACTGGTTAGAAGATTTGCCTCATTTATATGACGCTGTCCCATGAGGTTATGCCATCCAACTCTCATCCCTCACTTCCTACTCACTTCCATGGCCGCTTAAAACCTTTATGCCAATCATGGACAAACTTCAGGAGCCATATTCAGTTGGAAGGGAAAAGAAAACTTTAATTCATACAACCCACTCAATCGTTTAAAATTTAAAATGATTAATATGTTTCTACAAAACCTTTTAGACTAAACCCAGGTCAAAAGTAAGCTAATTCTTTAATAATTCTTTAAATTATCAATCAAACCATGAATCCAGAAATCCCTGTCAAACGATCCTAACTTTTGAAACTCAGCTAAACTTCGTAAGGACATGATAGTCCTTCAGGAAATGTCAACCAATCTATTTAAATGGATTTTTTTTCTACTTTACCTCAATCAAAGCAAAATTACTAAATTCTAAGTTCCCTCTTATTGGAACCATGATCCATTTCATCCCCTTTCACCTACAGGCAAAAATCAGATCTGTCAGAAATACGTCAGCAGGACTTCCCACAATTTTGAAGGTTAAGGGAGTCTCCTGTGAAAATCTGGTCCTTTATTTAAGATTTTCTCAGCCGCCTGAGCAAAGGGTGCTTTCCTGACATGTTTTGGGTTCTTCTAGCAGCGGATTTTTTTTTTGTTATCTACGCTATCATGTTCTGCAATTCTCAAATCAATTATTTCATCCCTAATCTTCAATATTTGAGTTAGTACAATCATTCCTCATAATTTATCTCCTAGCCTCAGCAACATTATAGCAAATCTATGCAGCAACTTTTCCAATATCTCCTTCTTCAATTATGCTGCCAGAACTGAACTGAACAGAACAACATAGGTTAAACAGCTTATATAGAGTTTCCTGGAACTGTAACACAACTATTCACAAGACCACCAACATTCCACTTGCCTATTATTTTGTGCCCACACATTAGCTTTTAGTGATATTGAATCTCTCTACTCCTTCTCAGGTCATGGTTTCCTCATAATTTAGAAAATACTCTTACCTATCTTTCTTGGATCCATAGTGGATCATCTCACACATTCCCACCTCAAAGTTTAGTGTTTAGTTCAAAATACCATCCTTATGTGAGATTAATCAGACAAGGGAGGGAGACATAAAGCAAGAAACTACAAGACAGTTGCTTAACATCGGTCTTAATTAAGATGTGAAAATCTATTATTAGGAAATTATAGCAGGACACTCGGTAATCAGGCAGAGTCTACCCAGTTTGGTAAAGGCAAAATCATGCTTAAATAAATTTATTGGAGTTTTGGAGAACGTAATATTAGCTGTGGATAAAGCAAAACTGGTGGATGTTAAGTGAGTGGGAAAGGATATGGCAAATGACAGTGTGGGAAAATGTGAAATTGTTAATGTTGGCAGAAAGAATAAATAAAAATGATCTCAATGGTGAGAGATTGCAGAGCCCTGACTTGCAAAAGGATCTAGGTGTCCTAGTGCATTAATCACAAGCATTAGAGTGTAGGTGCAGCAAATAATTGGGAAAACTAATAATATGTTATCAAATATTGCGACGGGAATGAAGTTTAAAAAAAAAGCAAGGCGATGCTTCAGTTAGATTAGATTAGATTACTTACAGTGTGGAAACAGGCCCTTCGGCCCAACAAGTCCATACCGCCCCGCCGAAGCGCAACCCACCCATACCCCTACATGTACCCCTTACCAAACACTACGGGCAATTTAGCATGGCCAATTCACCTGACCCGCACATCTTTGGACTGTGGGAGGAAACCGGAGCACCCGAAGGAAACCCATGCAGACATGGGGAGAACTTGCAAACTCCACACAGTCAGTCGCCTGAGGCGGGAATTGAATCCGGGTCTCTGGCGCTGTGAGGAAGCAGTGCTAACCACTGTGCCACCATGCCGCCCAGTTATCCTGTGACTACATCTGAAATCTGTTTACAGTACTGGTCACCTTCTTAAAGGCAAGATGCAAACATTTTGGTCATCTCTTCCTTCTCGCCTGCCAAGTTTTGATGTTTGCTTCATTTCTTTTTTATGAAGATTGTAAAGGTTAAAAATTGTGTCAGGTAATTAGCCTTATGGTAAATCGTCAACGTTAACAAGTCTGAGCATCTTGTCGCATACATTGTTATTAGGGCATTTTATATAAATTCAAGCCAAGTACAATCTAAGACGTTTGCATGTTGCTAAGTTGAAAACAACCATCACACGAAGGATATTACTAAGCTAGAGAGGGTTCAAGAGAATTTACCAGGAGGTTGCCAAGTATGGAAGGTTTGCGTTATAAGCAAAGGCTATAAAGGCTGGGATTTTTTTCACTGAAGCGTAGGAGATGGAGAGGCAACACTATATTAAAGTAATAAGGGGTATAGATAGAGTTTATGGTGTTGTCTTTCAAGACATGGGGGCACATTTTTAAGGTGAGAGGAGAGAGATTTAAATAAGACAGGAGGAATTTTTTTTTTTACACTGAGGTGGCTCACATGTAGAATGAGTTTCCTGAGGAAATGATGGATGTGGGCATAATTACTACATTTAAAAAAATTGGATAAGTACACGAATAGAAAAGGTTTGGAGGGATATGGGCCAGGAGCAGTTTAGTTTGGGTTTGTTTAACATGGACTAGTTGGACCTATAACTATAACACTGCAGGCAGAACAAAAAAAGATTCATCAGCTTAATCCTGGAAAGTGTGGGATTTCTTATGAGGACTAGTTTGACAGGCTAGTTTGTAATGGCTGGACGTTAGAAGAGTAAGAGATGACTTGATTGAAATATAAAAGATCCTGAGGGGCCTTGACAAGTTGGATTTGCAGTGGATGTTTCCTCTTATGGGAGAGTCTTGAACTGAGATCACTGTTTAAATATAAGGGCTGCCTATTTAAAACATAGATTAGGTAAAACATTTTATTGCAGAGATCATGAGTTTGTGGAATTCGTTCCCTGATAATGCAGTAGAAACACAATCTTTAAATATTTCTAAGAAAAATGTGAATAGATTCTTTTTAAACAGGTGGCAACTTTTTCACACATAGGGTGGTGTGTGTATGGAATGACCTGCCAAAGGAAGGGGAGGCTGGGACAATTACAACATTTAAAATATGGGTGGGTATTATGAATAGGAAGGATTTGGAGGAATATGGGCCAAATGGAGGCAAATGGAACTAGATTAATTTAGGATATCTGGTCAGTATGAACGAGTTAGACCAAAGGATCTGTTTCTATGCTGTATATCGCTATGACTCTACGACTCTACGCAGGTGAAAAGTCATCACAGGTGGGCAGGAATATAGAGTTGAGGTTAAAATCAGAAGAGCCAAATGCAAGGTTCAAGGGGCTGAACAGTCTACTACGGATCTTTACATGTTTGTATTTTTATCACAGAGTCATAGAACCATACAGACGTACAGCATGGAAACTTACCCTTTGGTCCAACTCATCCACACCAACCAGATGTTCAAACCTCATCTAGTCCCATTTGCCGGCACCTGGCCCACATCCCTCTAAACCCTTCCCATTCATATATCCATCCAGATGCCTTTTAGATGTTGTAATTGTACCAGCGTCCATGACTTCCTCTGGCAGCTCATTTCCTCTGCGTGAAATAGTTGCCCCTTTGGTCCCTTTTAAAAAATATTTTTCCCTCTCACCCTAAACCTATGCCCCCTAGTTCTGGACTCTTCCACCCCAGCAAAAATATATTGTTAAAAATAATTTTTTAACCCTTCAACATTCCAATGTTGTGTATCCAAAAATGTACTTTACACTTTCACATTGATTAACATTTTCTCACCGAGAGAGATTCAACAGGACTTGCTAGTGTCATGCATGATGACTCACATTCTTGACTTCGCTTTGATGAGCTAGCTGTACTTCCCAATAGAAATGCAAAGCATAGGAAGCATGATACCATCTGACATTTAACCAGACAATATGTAGGCACAAGTTTCACAGAATAGTTATACATACAGGTGATTAGAGTTTCCATAAAGTAGATACAAATGGATGAAATTCAACCTAGTCATCCATGACTAGTAAATGCACACATTTACAACTGCACAAAACTGTTATCTCATCTGCAACCATACACATAGCAAAACTTTAAAAAGAGAAATGTGCGAGGTTGACTGCATAGAGACCAGTATATTAAAATTTTAGTACTAAATTATAAATGAACAATTGAACCCTTGTGCTGTAGCACGTTTTTGTTCCTCTGCATGTAAGTCACAAACTACCTGTGAGCTTGTTTAAAAATTTCAAGTAATTAATCACAAACTTGCATATTGATAGCATACACACCATTTTTATGAATCTGCTATCTCTTGCACAATGATTTGATAATGTATATCTCAAAAGCTGATGACACTGCATTGTTAACTCTCTTCCTCACATTTTGAAAATGCTTGGACAAAACTACCATGCAAGCAAAATTCCTGACAATCCATTGAATTATGTCAATATTATACTCATGTATTTAGCAAGGTTGATATGTTATTCCCATCTATTGCTGATAGCAATAGGATTCAACTGTGCTGAAGTGAAAAAAAATTCATGAAAAATGCTCCACACTCCACAATGGAGTGGTTTGAAGTGCAGTCACTTCTGTAATGCAGGAGATGCAGTAGTCGCACAACTCCCACAATGCAAAAATGATCAGATAACCTGCTTTTGTGATTTGAATGAGAGAGAAATATTTGACAAAATACTGGGGATAGGTTAAATAAAATGAGGAACTGTGGATGTTGGGAATCTGAAAGAACAGAAATTGCTGGAGATTGTCAGCCAGGCTGGTATCTATACACAGAAAGCAGAGAGTTAATGTTTCAAGTCCAGCTAAAAACAAACAATAATTGGAAGCATAAATTCAAGTCCTAAGCATGTATGATATCTGGATTGTATATAATTTATACAAGTAGTAATTGCATATAATTCATTTCAGCATATATTATGAAGTTGAAGGCATATACTGTACCTTTAACAGAGAGTGAATACTGTTCTGCACTGAGGGGTTACAAGAACAGTCTCAGGGTGCATTGGAAAATTGAAAATAGCTAACATTTGGCTGTAAAATAGATACCTGAGTTGGTTGCGGTTATAAAAATAATTCAAATTTAACCAGTTTAAATTATGCCCCAGGATACTAAAACCCAATCGAATTTGAATTTATTATTTTGTCAACATCAAACCAATGAGACGATTCGATGTTGGAGATATAAAAAAGGCAGGCATTTTGAAAATTGGATAGAGCAACTGCCATCAAGACAGACCCAAGAAATTAGGAACACTCTCTATTAAAGGTACCTTTTCATATGAAACATCTCTCTATTAAAGGTACCTTTTCATATGAAACATCTTCACAGTAAAATGAAAGAAAATGACCCAGGCAGATATTCAGCCAGAAGAAGAAAGACATAGAAAACGACAGCCGCAGTATGGTTTTGAAATTAAGTTGATGTAATTTTAATAAGTGTTTTATGGGAACAGTATATTATTGAGGTGGAGGCAGATAATAAGCAGTTAAGAGAAAAGGGGGCTTAGAATTGTGAATAGTCAGTTAGTGTTCATTTTTAGAGTTAGAGTTAAAGAATAAATTGATTTTATTTTCTTTAAATAGTGGAATTTGGGTGTTCTCTGTCATTCATATTTTAGCAGATTATGAGGCGAGGAGCGCTTTTCTGGGTGTTTGGTTTAATTAACAGAAGGGCTCAACACCATGTTGTAACACATACTATACATGTAACTTAAAGGGATAATCCAAAAGTATTCCAAAAAAATCAAGAATGTATTTGATCTGCTATTTAAGATTGCTTCACACTCCTTCATTCTTTCTTTTGTCATAGAATAGAATTTGTAAGGATCCTGTTAAACGATAAAACATAAAAGTACTTACAGTTTAGAATTTACACATAGTAATTTAGCTGCATATGTATGCGTAGATTTTTAAATCACAGTGGTCAGCATGTTTCCTGAATGCCTTGGAAAAAGAGGAGTGGCTGATCCTTCTGGTTCGTCTCCTGAACAGACTGTCAAGTCATTTGGCAAAATACGTCATCACCAAAATTTTCAAACAAGCAACACGATTCAGCTTTGCTGATGGTGAGGAGGACATTCCCTCTCAGATTATTCATGCAGAATCTGTGCTCTATGCCCAGAGATGCAAACAGAGACAAAATTCAACTGCTGCTGAAAGACTTACAATTCAATAAAAGATGCATTTTGGTCATTGATCGAGTGTTGATGATCAATACATTCCAAAGTCTAGGACTATATGCTGAGGTATGCACTAAAGCTTAGGGCAACACTGCAAAGATGCTATCAGTGAAAAGCCACTCTGAGGCCTTTCAACCATCGGGCATTGAAGAATGACAACTTATACAACCCTTCAGACTGTAAACTTGTCAGTAAATGCATATAATAAAACGTCAAACGTTGGAATTCAGTTGCAACACTTAAGATTAGATTACATTACAGTGTGGAAACAGGCCCTTCGGCCCAACAAGTCCACACCGACCCGCCGAAGCGAAACCCACCCATACCCCTACATTTACCCCTTACCTAACACTACGGGCAATTTAGCATGGCCAATTCACCTGACCCTGCACATCTTTTGGACTGTGGGAGGAAACCGGAGCACCCGGAGGAAACCCACGCAGACACGGGGAGAACGTGCAAACTCCACACAGTCAGTCGCCTGAGGCGGGAATTGAACCCGGGTCTCAGGCGCGGGTTCAACTTAAGATTGCAACATGATCAGAAGACAAAAATGGTCATATATTGTATTTTCTATAACGTCCAATTTAAAATGTACTTTGAGCTTTTTTAAAATAAAGAATATTTTGCAAAGACTAAATCATTATGTACTGGGGTTCCATCTCTAAAACCACACTCTCTTTCCCATTCTAGTACCAGAGTCAGGCAGTATTATGCAAATTCTGTCTAAGAGTAACTCAGGTCAAAGATTCAGTTATGGGTATATTGGATAGTACACAGAACTTGGAAGACATCAGAGCACAGAAGCAACTCTTTCTCTTGCTGTAGAAAAGATGTCTGATACAACAATTCATCAATGTAGAAGTATGTTTAATAGAATATTAATAGACATTTGCTTTGACATATAATAGCACCAATTTATTAGCTGAAGTTGCCAAGTTTTGACAACAGTAAAAGAAAAGCACTCTTTCTTTTATATAGTTAACGGGCCACTGTTGATGCATAAGCTCTTTCATTTTTCTTGAAACTGATCCTGTTTATTAGCTTTACTAATTATGCAACTTTCTGGATACAGAAGTTTATTATGGATTATAAAACTTATGATCCTTTGTGATCCAAATTTATCCAGGTACATCCAGTGCAAACATGTTTGTTTTTACTAAACAGGTTACAATTCTTAGCACAGTAATATTTACACCATTAATTCTGGATTAATTCTTTGGCAAAGAGTTGCTTAAGACAAAAGGAGTTGGTTGATTGCGGAATGTTCTGTTGCTGCATGATATAAAAGTAAACACATTCTAAGGGATTCAACTTCCCTCATTAGCTAATATTGAGAATATTGACAAAACAATCAGTTGCAGCAATGCTAAAGTATTTTACTCATGATCAGGGTTAACTGATAGTCATACTACATTGGTTGATCTCTGGAGAGCAGTTTTTAGCGGGGAGGCAGGTACTGAAATTAGGAAATCACAGCTCATATTGAGCAGTCAAATGAATTGATACTTGTTCTGAGTATTAAAATAAGTTCTCATTTTCAAAATGAAAGTTTAACCAAGTTTACCTTTTTGCTACCAGCTCTTAAAATGAGAGCAGTTTTATCATTAAAATTTTAAGTACATGATTACATCCATAGTAAAATATATCATTAGACAAAGAAAGAGGCAACTCTTCAATTTTTTTTTTGTTACAGTTGTTAGAACTTAACTAAATTCTTTTTTTTAATCCTTCATCCAGAATTTGTCTGTCATGCAATTGAGAATGTTCTAGCAAGGTCAGCATTTCATGCCCATTTTCCTTGATATAGTGTGGTTTACCATATCAATGTTTCCCAGTCTTTTCAGTAACAGAGCATACTTCAATGAGATAAACAATTCCACAGCACACCCAATTTTTCACATCATTTTAACTTTACCTTTTGGCCACGTGTGTTTAGCATGTTCACATGTTAGAATTAAAGCCATGCTATCAGAAAAGATATAAATCAACAAGTAATATGAATATGTAAAAAAAAACAATTATGGTCAACTTTAATCTTCTTATTGATTGGGTCAATCAAGTTGGGAAAGATAGTTATGACAACAAATTCATAGAGTGCATTAGGGATACTTTCCTAGTGCAATGTGTTATGGAACTGACCAAGGCGGCTATCCTGGATCTGGTAACTGGCAATGAGACAGATTTAATAAATGACCTCAAAGATCCCAAGGAAGTAGTGATCATGACATGATAGAATTTAATAATCAGTTTGAAAATGAGAATCTTTAGTCAGAAACAAATGATGCTCAAGTGTAAATAAAGGTCATTATAATGAAACGAGGATATAGTTAGCTGAAGTGGACTGGGCAGAAAGACTGTAAGCAAACAGTGGTAGATGTAAGAAAGTAATTCATGACTCTCAGCAAAAACATATCCCAATAAGGAGGAAAGATTCCAAGAGTGGGATAAACCAACCATGGCTAACCAAGGAAACTAAGGAGAGTATAAAGTTGAAGGAACAAGCATAAGGAAGCAAAAGCCACTGACAGTCCCGAAGACTGGGATAAATTCAGAAGCCAGCAAAAGATAACAAAATATCAAAATAAATAACTTACGAGGGCAACTTGTGAAGAATATAAAAATTTGCAACAGGAGCTTTTTTAAATACATGAAAGGAAGAGCGAGGTCAAGTGAACATAGGTCTCATAAAAATATGATGAGAAAAATAGTTTGCACCAGTCTTTACAGTGAAGATTCTTTGAACATCTTACTCATTCTAGAGAATATAGGCGAGGAATTAAGTACCATCACCAACACTGGAGAGGTAGTATTAGACAAACGAAAGGGACGAAAGCAGATAAGTCCGCTGACCCTTGATGGTTTGCATCCGAGGACCCTGAAAGAAGTCCTTAGAGATAGTGGATGCATTGGTTGTAATTTTGCAAAACTCACTGGATTCTGTAAAAGTACCAGAGGATTGGAAAACTGCTAATGTGCTAATTATTAAGGATGTAATAGCAGAAAATTTAGAAAATAATCATCTCATCAAGCAGAGTCAGCATGGCTTCATGAAAGGGAAAGCACGTCTGATAAAATAATTAAAGTTTTTTGAGGAAATCTCAAGCTGAATTGGGAACCAGTAGATGTGTTGACTTCCTGAACGCGCTCAACAAGGTACTTCACAAAAAGGAAAAAGTGAGGACTGCAGATGCTGGAGATCAGAGCTGAAAAATGTGTTGCTGGAAATGCGCAGCAGGTCAGGCAGTATCCAAGGAGCAGGAGAATCGACGTTTCGGGCATAAGCCCTTCTTCAGGAATGAGGAAGGTGTGCCAAGCAGGCTAAGATGAAAGGTAGGGAGGAGGGACTTGGGGGAGGGGTGTTAGGAATGCAATAGGTGGAAGGAGGTTAAGGTGAGGGTGATAGGCCGGAGAGAGGGTGGGGGCGGAGAGGTCAGGAAGAAGATTGCAGGTCAAGAAGGCGGTGCTGAGTCCGAGGGTTGGGACTGAGATAAGGTGGGCGGAGGGGAAATGAGGAAGCTGGAGAAATCTGCATTCATCCCTTGTGGTTGGAGGGTTCCTAGGTGGAAGATGAGGCGCTCTTCCTCCAGGCGTCGTGTTGCCATGGCCTGGCGATGGTTGCGGCCAAGGACCTGCATGTCCTTGGCGGAGTGGGAGGGGTAGTCAGACCCAACCACCAAGGATATATTTCCCTCCCCTCCCCTACCAGCGTTCCGGAAAGACCACTCCCTCCACGACTCCGTCAGGTACACCCCCCCCACCAACCCAACCTACACTCCCGGCACTTTCCCCTGCAAGCGCAAGAAATGCAAAACTTACGCCCACACCTCCCCCCTCACTTCCCTCCAAGGCCCCAAGGGATCCTTCCATATCCGTCACAAATTCACCTGCACCTCCACACACATCATTTACTGCATCCGCTGCACCCGATGTGGCCTCCTCTACATTGGGGAGACAGGCCGCCTACTTGCGGAACGTTTCAGAGAACACCTCTGGGACACCCGCACCAACCGCCCCAACCGTCCCGTGGCTGAATACTTTAACTCCCCCTCCCACTCTGCCAAGGACATGCAGTCCTTGGCCTCCTCCATCGTCAGACTATGGCAACAAGACGCCTGGAGGAAGAGCGCCTCATCTTCCGCCTAGGAACCCTCCAACCACAAGGGATGAATGCAGATTTCTCCAGCTTCCTCATTTCCTCTCCCCCCACCTTATCTCAGTCCCAACCCTCTAACTCAGCACTGTTTTCTTGACCTGTAATTTTCTTCCCGACCCCTCTGCCCCCACCCCCTCTCCGGCCTATCACTCTCACCTTAACCTCCTTCCACCTATCGCATTCCCAATGCCCCTCCCCCAAGTCCCTCCTCCCTATCTTTTATCCTTAGCCTGCTTGGCACACCTTCCTCATTCCTGAAGAAGGGCTTATGCCCGAAACGTCGATTCTCCTGCTCCTTGGATTCTGCCTGACCTGCTGCGCTTTTCCAGCAACGCACATTTTTCAGCTACTTCACAAAAGGTAAGTCTTAAGATAAGAGTCCAGAGTGTTCGAGATAGTACATTGGTGTGGATAGACAATTGACTTATGGACAGGAAACAGAGTTTCCTTAAGGCACAGAACCTATAAAGTGTTCTTTTGCAGGGTGACAAACTGTAATCAGTGGGGATCAGTGCTGGGATCACATCTGTTTATAACATACACTAATGATTTGGAGGAAAGAAACAAATACATAGTAGCCAAATTTGCTGACGACACAAAAATAGGTGGAAAAGCAAGTTGTGAGACACAAACAGTTTAGATTAGATTAGATTAGATTACTTACAGTATGGAAATAGGCCCTTCGACCCAACAAGTCCACACCGACCCTCCAAAGAACAACCCACCCAGACCCATTCCCCTACATTTACCTCTTCACCTAACACTACGGGCAATTTAGCATGGCCAATTCACCTAATCTGCACATTTTTGGACTGTGGGAGGAAACCGGAGCACCCGGAGGAAACCCATGCAGACACGGAGAGAATGTGCAAACTCCACACAGACAGTTGCCTGAGGTGAGAATTGAACTCGGGTCCCTGGCGCTGTGAAGCTGCAGTGCTAACCACTGTGCCACCGTGCTGCCGCAAACCTTAGAGAGAGACATTGATAGGTCAAGCAAGTGGGCTATAAGTTGGCAAACGGAGTATAATGTGAAATTATTCATTTTGGAATGGAGAATGAAAGAACAGTACTTTTTAAATGGAGAAAAGCTTCAGAAAGCTGCAATGAAAAGGGGTTTCTGAGGCATTTCTGCACAAAATACAAAGCGAGCACACAGGTGCAGCAGGTAATCAAAAAGACTAACTGATTATTGGTTCTTATTTCAAGGAGGTTTTAAGGTACAAGAATAGGGAAGCTTTACTACAACTGTACACAGTGAAATCACATCTGGAGCATTTTGGTCCCTTTACTTAAGGAAAAGTATTTTTTCACTGAAGGCAGTTCAGAGAAGGTTCACCAGGATGAATCCTGCTATGGAGGGACTGTCTTACAAACAAAGGTGAAACATGTGGGACATTTTACTCAATGCAGAATAGAAAAATAAGAAGTGAGCTCATTGGAACATATAGGATTCTTAAGAGTCATGACAGGTAAATGCTAATATGGGAGAATCTAAGACCAGAAGGCATTGTCTCAGAATAAAGAGGTGTCAATTTATGATGGAGATGAGGATGAATTTCTTCTCTCAGGGGTTAAGAGTCTTTGGAACTCGTTCCCACAGAGCGCTGTGGGGACAGAGTTCTTGTGTATTTTTAAGGCAGAGATGGATCCTTGATTGGGGAATCAGGGTTACAGGGAAAATGCAGGAAAGTGAACATGAGGAATGTCAGATCAGCTATGATCCTTGAACATCTATGATCCTTGAACAGCCTCAATGGACTGCTCAGCCTACTCCTGTTACTATTTCTTATGGTCTTAAAAGACTGATATCATGTATTTAATTTGATGATTAATTTTCATGAACTTTACGAATTATAATTTTGTTGAATATTGTTTACAATAAAATAATTTTTGTTTTACATTGATTTTTCACAACCTTTGTACAAAGTTTCACAACACATTGACAGTTCTCACAGCTGAAAACTGTATCCGACATTTCAGAGTCAATCAAGTCAACTGTGGATCTCGAACCACATGTAGGCAGGACTGTGTAAGCATAAAATATTTTCTTCTCCAAGGAAAGCTGCTATTACTGATACTAACTTTATATTCCAAAATGCTTTATTAATTGAGTTTAAGGTTCTGTAGCAGCTATGGTAGGATTTTAACCCATGTTACTATGACATTCACCTGGGCTTCTAGATGACTAAACTAGTGACATCATCATGATAGCAACGTTTTCCCCACTACTGTAAAGTGTGCATGTGGGGTAGAAACATGGATATATAAAGAAGGCAGAATACTTATGAGTTGATAGCCAGATATCTAAATGTTGGTGATTTTCCCAAAACACTTTTATTTACACCTAATTTAAGCAGCTGCCAGTCGTTAAGTAAAATGCCTTGATGTCATTCACAAATCACACTATGAAGCCCATGCATCAAACTGGTTACACTACGATCAACACATCAAACAGAGTCACACTGATGTCCCAAAGACTAGATGACACTTCTTGATAAGGGAAGTGTTTGTTGCTGTGAGAATGTTTTTCCAAGGAACATAATCAACCACCTGACAATCCACCAGAGATATAAAAAGCAACTGTGGGAAATTTCATTTTAAAAGAAAAATAAAAGAAGAACCTATAATACTGAAGTTTCTAGATTTTAAAAAAAATCTAAATGCCAAGGAGATTTTCCAAATCTGCAAATTTCATAGCTGCGATAAAGCTGGAACTCTCTGTAAAGAGCATTGCATTGACAAAAAGAATAAAAGGAGGCAGATTTCATTAGACATCAACAAATGTACAGCAATCTTTTCTATTCTCATTCATCAGGATAATATGAAAAGACTGTCTCTGAGGTGTCTGGTATGTGGCAATACAGCCTCATAGCATTGCCAACAAAAACAACGCAGGTGCAGGCACGGCATACAGTAGATTCTGTTAATCTACACCAACAGCAGCTTTGGAATTTAGGTTGGATTTCAATGCTTTATAGTAATGGAACAGAGGGGAACTGGAAGCAGAAAGAAAGTGGAAGGAATAAGCATCTTTATTCTTACAGTGTGCTCTGGTACATTTTAAATGAGGTTTAAAGTTTATTCCACAAGAAGACTGTTTGCAGTTGTTGGAAGCAGTTCCACAATTTTTTTACATAATTTTCCCACATTGTTGCAGGAAAGCTAACTTCTTATCTTTTTAATAAGGTACACTAAATAAAATGCATCATAAAACACCAAGACCAACAACAAAAGTGAAAAACTACTTCAAGAGTGTGATGAACAATGAGCAAGACAACAAAGGGGATAAAATAATAGAAAGTTCTTCACACTGTGACCAAAAGTAGGTAAAATTCCTTACTACTTCTTCAGAATACTGGATCTAGGAATCAGAAGAGGCAGAAGAATGATAGTTTTTTGAAAAATCTATAAGTGAGGCTACAAAGCCAAAGGACCTCCACTTCCATGCTAATTTTGTGATAGTCTCATAGCAAAGTATCCTATTTCCTTCAACTCTCAAACTAGGAAGTAAAGATGCTTTAAAGAATAAGAGAGCCTAAAACAAGGAAGAAAATTTTTCCACAAATAATCCACTAAATTGATTGCTAATATTACAGTGAAATTGTGTGTGTCAACTATTGGTGCCTAATACTCAGTTACATAACACAGAGAACCCTGTTTCGAGAATGTAAGATTTCATTTATATCATATGATTTAGTGTGTCATTGAATCTGGTTGTAACAGTTAATTCATACAAATAAATGGTCATGGCTGTTGCTTCATGTGCTTAAGACAAGCAGGTCACAAATATATTTTATCTGGCATCAGAACACACATCTTGCACAATTACACTCATCTGAACCAACCATTTCTCCTTTTGTTGATTCCAAAATTCTTTTAGGAAATCAGCAAAAGAGAGAAAAACGGGGATAGGGATCCCAATGACTGGTAGTCTTCAGGTACATGCAGCATTAGCCTGGTGATATAGTGTGGGTTAGGAGAAAAAGAACACTTCAGGAAGTTAGAACCTGGAATCTTACTTTCTTGTATCCACAAATCCCACAGAGTTAATGGTAGTTCCTTCAGGCTTTTTCCAGCCTATTAGGTATTTGCTAGTAGCTCCTTGACGGGGATAAAACGTCCTGGGTCCAGATGCTGAAGATGAGTGAAGAGAAGACTGCGGTGAAGGAGTGGGACGAATTTCATCATGAGGTGAACTCTTACTACGTGTGAAGACTACTGGACTTATGGAATGTCTTGAACTCAGAGTACTAGAGGAAAAGGAAATAAATACCTTATTACAAAGAATAAATAAATAAATAACTCAAACTAATATGCACCTCGTTGTGGTTCTGTTCGCTGAGCTGGGAATTTGTGTTGCAGACGTTTCGTCCCCTGTCTAGGTGATATCCTCAGTGGCTTTGTGGTGAATTCTCCGTTCGGTGTTCTCTGTACCATCACATCTAGGAATGGGAGTTGGTTGTCCTTTTCTTCCTCTCTAGTGAATTGGATTCCTGTAAGTGTGGCGTTGATGATCCGGTGTGAGTTCTCTATTTCTGTGTTTTTATTTTAGGATGTCACCTAGACAGGGGACGAAATGTCTGCAACACAAATTCCCAGCTCAGCGAACAGAACCACAACAACGAGCACTAAAGCTACAAATCTTCTCACAAACTTTAATAAGCACCACATTGCCAAAATTGTTAGACCAAACAAAATGACTGAAATATCAACAGCGGTCGATATTAAAATAAATAATTGATTTTCAAATTATGAGGTTGAATTGAACTGAATTGCTAATTACTGATCATTTTTGTTTCTTGACGCAAATATAGCATTTAAAGGATCTGCACGATGTGGAACCAATAGTGGAAATTGTTAGAGATCAGCAGGAGAAAGGTCTCCTGCCCCATCTTTTCTACAAATTTACTGAGATGGACATTTGGAAGAAGCGAAGGGGCCAAAGACTGGAAAGTTCTTCTGCTAGAGCTGGAAGAGATAGGGAAGGCTGTGGCTATTAAAAAAACATGATAATTCAAAGATGACACAATGGAGTTAGGTTAGGAGAGCAACCTAGGTAAACAAATATTATGATAGGTAAGTAGATTTGCTGCGGGTTATTAATCAACAGATTTCTGGCAATGGCTTTTACATTTCTTCTGTCAGGTTTCTGATAAAAACATGTCCATATGTAAAAATTTCCATTTCAGTTTCAGATTCTTAAAATTCATGACAATCATATTAATGTACTCAAAGCAACATGTTTTAACAGAAGAGTTAACCCTTGTAATGTAAATGATATACACATACTGAACATCAACAATATATTCATGAAAAACATCCGGCATTGTGTGGCAGGAACATTCTGATGTCAACATGCCTGCTCAATGTATTCTGCAATGTTATAATTGGCATTCCAGGATGATGATCTTCAACCACAGCCATCTGTTCACCAGAATAGGATATCGACTGGAATGGAATCCAATAATCAATGAGAAATATCTTCTATTTTATTTAAAGGTTTTAAAACACTCACTACTCTAAATTTCTGGAACATTTTCTGTTGGGATAAAAAAAAAACAGTAGACTGCAATCTTTGTAATGGTTTTGTGGATAATATAGTGCAGCACAGAGTAATGCAGGTCAAAAAGGCTATGCTTCCTTTTAGGCTCCAAGCCAAACTCTAATGAGGCGAGATAATTAGCTTTAATGTTCCCAGGCTCAGAATGAAGGAAGTTTAAAAAATAGTTATCCCTTTGGTCATCGCTTCTGATTGCTGTACATGTCACCTTATGGATGTGTTGCATACAGATGTTCACGGTCATCTGTTTCGAAGTACCTCATCAAGTTCTAATTTCAACATTTAAATATACAAGGGTAAATATGCAATTCTACACTGAAAAATGACGGATCAAAGACATGGAAACAAAGTAGTGTTTTCCGACACAGGACACTCACTGCTCGAACTGCAGCATTATATTGATCTGGAAGTGATCCTACAGAAGTGTAACATTGCTATATCACAGTGTACGATGTCATCGTATCCCACATGCTTAGCTCCTGAGCTCATCCCTGGTCTTTCAGGAAGCATGTCAGCAGCATTAATCCTGACTCTACTCTCAGCTTCTGTCTACGTAGTAGATTCCACTGTAATCTTACATTTTACATTGGATTGGTTGGGCAAGGTGCCATCAACTAAATGGATCGAGGTGATATCACAGAGGCTAAAAAACATTGGATAATGTGAGGTGGCCAGAAAGAAAAAAACAAATGAAATCCATTGCTATTGAGCAGAACAAAAAACTCAAGTATTACCTGGATTGGGAGGAAGTATCACTGAGGCTATATGCACTGCTTTCGCGAATTGGTAGATTTGATGTACTGTGTACCAAACCTCCGTAGGATTTGCTTTCTGTGCTAGGTGCTGGTGATAGTGCTCCCCTCCTCTCATAACTATGAGCTGCACGATCACCTAATCGGCTGCCATGCATGCTGCCATCACTGGAACCAGGCCAAGGAGAAGCTGCTTTCTCCTTTAGTGGTGCAGATCTCAAAGAACTTGTTGGGCAAGCTGAGGTGCCTGAAGACAATGCCATACTATGACATGGCCCATAAGAGGTTGTGTCGATGCCACTGTCTGCAGATGTGCCCTGAATGTAGTTATATCCATTTAAGTCAGACTCCGTTCGATCCCCTGTCTCGTACCACTTCTCATCACTGTGGGCACTTGAGGCATTGCTGGAAAGTGTGTTGCTGCTTGAGTGACTTGAGTACTGTGTATCAGTCTAGGAAGAGAGATGTGGGTAAGAAAATATAGTTATTTGGGATATATGCTCTAAACTACTTAAGCCTGTGTTCCATTAATAAATCACAGATCAAAAGATTTGTCATCTAAAATTGGTGGTAACAAAATTATGGAAAACAAATCTTTCAACTCCAATACAAAATCAAAACATTTCAAAACTGTTATTTGTTAAATTCTTGTGGCAAACAGATTATATAAATTAAGTCTTCATGCTGAAATACAACAACACAATGTCTGTCTTATCATAGTGGCATTGTTGACACCAACTTCAGTAATACTCAAACATAAAGATGAACTTAGTTATTTTCATAGGTTAATTCTAGCTTAAATTTGGAGTTCCTACAAGTTTCTTTGCAGGGGACTATTTCAGTGTAGCAAACTTAAATCTTCCTCCACGCTAGCACCAGATACAAAGTTTGTGGTTGAATAGGAATGGTTTGCTGCTAGACGTGGAAAGTGTAAATGATATTTGTGAACTATCCTCTGTTTAGCTCCACTCATAAACACATGCATTTCACCACCTCCTGGATTTGAAATGTAAAATTATAAATGTGGAGGCCTCAAATACCATTACATTATCCCATTACACAAGTATAGTAATTTGTTGTGAAATAGCAGATTGCACTACATCATTTGCCCAGTGAGCAGTACATTGAATCAAGTGTCCATGCATCATAGCTGTACCTTAACTTCATCACTATAACCAACTGCCCTTCAAAGCAAATGGACTTGCACTGTACAATATTGAGTGCCAGAAAGGCAAATAATTGTGGAAGTTGGCATCAGACATCTGTTCCCTTCTCTGCACCTCCAGAATTAAGTGATGGGCAACAGCACAAAAGAAGGATGGAGAGAGAGAGAGAGAGAGAGAGACAGACAGAGTGAGAGTGAGAGTGAGAGAGAGAGAGAGAGAGAGACAGAGCGAGAGAGAGAGAGACAGACAGAGTGAAAGAGAGACAAAGCTGAATCTGTATTGTTGGCGTCACTCCAAATCATAAACCAGCTGTCCATCCAACTGAACTAAGCAATCCCCAGTCATTTGCTGCAATCACTGGGGTAATCAGGAGCACAGTTTGGGTGGCAGCTGAAAAACATCCACTTTTCTCTACCCTCCTCACAAGGAGAGATATGTGGATTCTTCTTTGGTGCTTTTGCACAGCTTGCAGTGTCTGAAGAGTTACTGCTCATAGTAACTGCCAGTGTCAGCTTCAAACAGGGAGGGGATGGGTGACTACTTAAATTACCAATTGGAACTTGATCCAGTGGGCTCTCATGGTGGGTAGCTTGCTTGCTGATAACGTTGTCAGTCCCCACACTAAGATAAAAATGGAGAACCTGCCAGTACTAAGTGTATTTGATTCACACAAACATTTGTGCGTTAACCAGACTTCATGATAAATGGTGACACAATGACTATTTGCCATGCTCTTTTTATTGAATATATTCTTCTTATTAAACATAGATCCTCAGTGTGACCCTTTTCCGGCCATGTCATGTTTACTCCATTGAGAGCACAAGGCTGTGACTACACAATTGCCAACTGGTTTACTTCAATAGCACGAGGAAGTGATTTTTAAGAATTGTTCCCACAGTAATATTCTAATGACTGATTCAGCAATGTTATTTGGCCATGCAATAACATTCATTTTTCATAGGCTTGATTCACCTGTGGGAGTTTGACTTAAGAAATCAAGTAAATGCATGTACTCAAATGTCTGCTTGACATTTAATGCCACTTGAGCATGGAAAAGTTAGCTATTTGGGGTTTCTATGTTTGGAATGAACGAAGAGGGATGATAGCGAAGGTCGAGAGAAAAGAGCAGTGGAGAAGACAAAAACAAGAGGCAGACCTCATAACTGAAAACAAACTTTACAACGTTTAAATAATTCAACTCCTTGAGTACTAACATCAAGATATTTTATTTTAATCATAGGGCTATGCTTCCTAGCTTTATACTTTTCTTCAGTTTTACTTTCCTGAATCTCTGCTTTTCTAGTTCACAGGAATTCAACGTAGCCTTCACTTGAAAATGGATGAATCTTGAACAATTGTTTTGATTCTCAGATTGTATGCTTCCAACTACGCACCCCAACGAATTATTCTCCACTCCTCCAGGTTTACACATTTTTACTTGTTTTGCCTTTGATAGTTAATCACCATGCGCTTATGTTTGGGAATGCTTTTCCCCAACTATTTTTCTGCCTCTCTTTCTTCTGAAAGGAAAACCCATTTCTGTTATTGTAACTTCAGGGTCTCTTTACCATTACCCACCTCTTCTCAGAATCCTTCTCTCTCCATTTTGCCATGTCAAAAGCTGTAGCAGAACCTAAGCTGATGTCTTTGCTTCAGAGTTCTTTAATTTGCAACAAAGGCAGAGACAACAAACAAAATCACAAAGCACTACACTTTTTGAACAGTTTGTAGTTTATACAGTACCCAAGTTCGGTTTGAAAAGAGGTCCCAAGGAAAACGTTTAGCAGTAAGGTGTAATGCAACGCTTTCTTTAAAAGGTGTTTGCATGTGCAAACACCTAGGAGAACAAGTCATCTTTAATCGGAATAATCAAAGCATTTGGATTTCTCAATGTCAAGAACATTAACTGAAAAGAATGAATCTGCCCAGATACATTGGAACACAGACAAAACAAATAGGCCAATAGATTTAAATTTCTTTACCTGCCCATGTTTGTTAGGAGAAATGTGGCCGACAACATCCTGTCTCATCAGCCTCCCATTGGGGCTCTCTCGAAGTGCAGATGTTACCTTCGACACAGATGGGATATGCCAGGTTGGTTCTGAAACACAATTTCAATACCATTTTTAAGCAGATCATTTACAAACAAGCCAGATGTTAATTACAGAGGGTTTTAACTGACTTCATTCGGTCTGAAAATGGAAATCAGAAGAATTATAACACCTACTTTGAAATTTAAATGGTTCATTTTTAATTTATTTTGGAAGCTGATGATGTTTGGTGTTCCTCAAAACAACTAAAACTGCACTTTCCAATGCTGTAATTAATGGAATCATTTTAAAATGTAGTTAGCAGCAGCTTTCTGCATAATAAATCCATGACAGAAAATAGGTTTAAACTCTTTTCAGATAAAAGTACAAACAAATCTTGAATCTGATTACGCTTTTTCAAAAAAACACACACAAAAATAGAAATTGAAATGAATATACATTCTAATCCTGCGAGAAGTAATGTGTTGAAGTTCCACTATAACCATAATTTGCAAGGTGAAGTGCAAGTAGATAACGAACAGGATTATTTTTTGCTCAGGAGATAAAATAACAAGCAACAGACACTATTCTGACAGTCCATTCAAACTCGTACATTTTCTGTCAGATAAATCTTAGCAGCATGTAGCCTGAGCAAGTCAAGTGACACAAAAGATAAACGCTATGACTACATTGCTTACCATCACTATGAGATGAGATCCTTATCTGCTACTGGATAAAAAGTGCTGAATTGGCTGTTAGAGAGGAACCTAAAGCTTATTGTTTCTACGTTGACCACAACCATTATCTATCCAAACTTTAGATTACAATCTTAAGGACATAGTGAACCCTCATGTATCCTTCAGTGGTCGAATGCACATGCATTTCTATTGTGAATATTGCTTCTGTGTATAGTTTTGGAAAATTAGGCATAATGCTGAAAAACTGTTTTCTAACACTCTTGTATGACATGAAACTTTTGAGCTAATTTCTACTTCTAGGATTTACAATACCCAAAAAGCTGCTGAGTATACATTTTCCATCGGTCCATTAAGTACAGCATCTGAAATTGTAACTACAATTTGGAGATGCCGGTGTTGGACTGGTGTGTACAAAGTTAAAAATCACACAACACCAGGTTATAGTCCAACAGATTTAATTGGAAGCACACTAGCTTTCGGAGCGACGCTCCTTCATTAGGTGGTAGTGGAGGGCTCAATCCTAACAGAATTTATAGCAAAAATTTACAGTGTGATGTAACTGAAATTATACATTGAAAAAATTGATTGTCTGTTTCAATGTATAATTTCAGTTACATCACACTGTAAATTTTAGCTATAAATTCTGTGTTAGGATTGAGCCCTCCACTATCACCTGATGAAGGAGCGTCGCTCCAAAAGCTAGTGTGCTTCCAATTAAACCTGTTGGACTATAACCTGGTGTTGTGTGACTTTTAACTTTGTAATTACAATCATTTGAAGGATCACAATTATTATTAATTTGCAACGAGAATTTAACCTGAACCATGAAACTTATAAAGTTAATATTTCTGGTATTTTAGGTTCCATTGTTAGGCAGAATGAAGTCAGTTGAAACCATCTGTAATTAATCAATAGGTGGAATTGTTCAAATGATCAGATTATCAATGCAACTCAGCATAAACCTGTGTGTATATTCTGGGAACTGAACATACCCTGGCTTAATTTCAAAAAGCACTCGTTGACAGCTTGCAATAAAAGTGAAGTGCATGAAGTATTTGAAGTCACGTCACATCACACACACACACACACACACACACACACACACAGCTCTGTATCCAATCACTTGCTGATATTGATATACATGTTCAAACTGATCTTAGCAGTTTTTGTTTCTATGTCAGATTTTCCTGTCAGTTTAGGTTACATTATTTTCTCCTCTAAACTTTGGTTTTTAGCACTTTGTTTTAGGCAAACACACTGATGAACTAATTAATAAAAAAAAGTTAGGATATAATCATCTCTTTTCATTGACTTGTTGTGAACAAATAAGCTTGATTAAAAATGATTTTAACAATATTTCAGAGTCACAGACTTGTAGAGCATCCAATTCCACCAATGGACAGGATTCAAATCACAGAAATGCCCAAGTTGTAAACATGGTAAGAAATATTACTGAAATGGCTAAACTTACATGGAAATAAAGTGCATGGGCTGCAAAATGTCTGGCTGCAGGGTTCAGCTCATATATTAATGATGATTGCAGCAAAGCTTTTGGTGGTGGTGGTGAAAGAAAAGAATAGGATATTGGGATTTATTCTTAGGCCAAAATTGATTTGATGTAGTGAGACAGTCAGTATCAATAACTTACAGTTCACAAGCAAATATAAAAGGAAAGATTTCTCTAATCAGGTCCAATGATAAGCCTGATTAGTCTGAATACTATACCCCAAAAGGTTATTCCTAAAGCACTAAAGTATATTAATTAGTTCTCGTGCTGGGGAGACATGCGTGGCATGGGTGAAACAGGAAGACAAATTAGTTTTCCAAGTGTGGAAGTTTCTACACGAAACAAAGCAATCCGAGAAAAGATATCTTTCCAGAACACAAATGCCTGACCACTGTAACCAATGCTTCATGCCACTTAACAAACTTCAGAGTGAGAAATGTGAAATACCCACAAGACAACAGCAGTGAATTATTTTTGCTGAAATACTACATGTTTTGCTAACATGAAAAGTTTTTGTCAAGATATCCACAGAAACCACACTTCACTCTGCAGGAGTTTGGTACCTGTCTGTGCCTTTTGGTAGAACATTGCTGGGAGGTTAGTCAAATGTGAATGCTGCAGTATATAATTATCTCAAAACAAAATTAAAAAGAAATATCAACTCAGTGCATAAATCGCTAGTTCCTTTCAAACTATCTCATGAGAACTATGTGCAATAAAAACAAAAAGTTAGCAAATCAATGAATGCCTTATTCGTTGTGGTACTAAAGATGATACAAACTGAAACTGGACCATCAAAGGAAAGTGCTCTTGTTTCAGAAATGAAATCAAAATGCTGCAGAAACTCAACAGGATGGGCAGCATTTGTGAAGAGAGAAATAGATTTAACATTTTGAGTCAATATATCTCATCTTCTGAAATGACTTCATATTACAAATAATCAAAATTTATTAAATTGGAGTTGCCAAAAATTAACACAAAACATCAAGAGACAAAGGAAACAAAGCTGCAAACACTGGATGTTGACTACTTTTTAGGACAGATATGAAATCGCTCATTCTTTCAAGAATGATGCTTTAGTGCATTTTGGGCTCAAACCATGGAGTTCCTCCTGTAGGCATCTTGTTTACTAAGCATAATGATGCTGAATAAAGACATTTGCCAAAATCTTCCATTTTGCACTCATCATGGCAAATACAAGAAAATTTAAAAAGATCACTACATCCTATATTACAGAGATCGATGTTAATCAACTCTTTATTGGCTGAGATGTTGCCATGGTTTGGATGTTTGTAATTGGAGGCATACAAAACATAGCTGAAAATGTGTTGCTGGAAAAGCGCAGCAGGTCAGGCAGCATCCAGGGAACAGGAGAATCGACGTTTCAGGCATAAGCCCTTCTTCAGGAACGGCTTATGCCCGAAACGTCGATTCTCCTGTTCCCTGGATGCTGCCTGACCTGCTGCGCTTTTCCAGCAACACATTTTCAGCTGATCTCCAGCATCTGCAGACCTCACTTTCTCCTCAAAGGCATACAAAACATACTCAACCAGTCTGTACTTGAAAAAAACTAAAACAAAATGTCTCCACTACTAATGCGAATATACACATGAGAAACATTGGCTGAACAATCCTAAATATGCTAACTGTTACACAAACAAATGTAAGATAATCAGTCAAGTTCAATGTAGGAGCCTTTACGCTTGCTACAAGTCACATACATTCATTAGCAGGATCCCTTTGTTTTTAAAAACAAACGGAACATGTTCAAGCCTTGCACATTTTTGAATTACCTGGAAGCTTAGGTAGGTCCCTGGGAATGCCTTCGCCATTGAGTCAACTTACCAACCAATCAGCATTCTTTTCTTTCTAGTTTGATTGTTTGTAAGTTTGAAATTTGACATTTTTGTCTTTGTTTTCACGATTGCAAAATGGTAAGCTTCAGCCACATGCTTTACTTTTCAACAATTATCATAAAGACAGATATTTAGGAACTACATTACAAGGCCTAATCTACAATTACAGACTGGACTTTGAAGAACAATTGTCCAATTGACATAATTAAAAAGCATTGTTTTACAGCAATGTAACAAGACAGATGGTAAAAACTGAAATGGCTTTTCTTTTACACGCACACTTTGTGGATTTTAGTATCAGCTGTACAAGTTAGCAAGTGACATGATGACTTTGCTCAATTGAGCCTAGTTTAAAAGAATAAACTTGCGTCATTAGTTCCTGGGTGTTGCAGGAGCTACTTTGATGGCCATGGATACGCAGCAGGAGGATGGGCGGTTTTACATTCATTATTGTCATCACAATTACCATGAATCTTCAGAGCTAAACTATATCCTGTCGAAAACACTGCAATTTGATACACATGATAATGACAGGTTTTCGCAGACATAGCAGATGGTGGGTCAGGGGAAAGAAAAAGTAACAAGATAAAGAATAAGGACATGAGAACACTACATGCAACTAGAAAGTCATTTAAAATGAAAATCAGGTCAAGGCCTTTTTGCAAAATTAGAACTTCAAAAATTTGGAATAAGTTAGATCACATGAGGATTCAGAATGAGCTTGCCAAGTGGATGAAAAATTGGCTTTATAGTAGGGGACAGAGGGTAATGGTGGAGGGTTGTTTTTCAGATTGATCCACAGGGATCAGTATTAGGTCCACTTTGGTTTGCCATTTATATAAATGATTTGGATGAGAATGAGGAGGATTGGAGAATAAGTTTGCAGATGACATCAGAATTGATACAATGGATAGTGAAGAAGGTTATCTAAGATTGCACAGAGATCTTTATTAATTGGATCAAAAGGCTGAGGAGTGACAGATAGAGTTTAATATGGATAAATGTGAGCTATTACATTTTGGTAATACAAACAAGAACAGGACTTATACAGTTAATGGTGGGGTCCTGGGTATTGTTGTAGAACAAAGAGATCTAGAAGTTCAGGTATAATTCCTTAAAATGCGCATCACAGGTAGAAGGGCGGTTAGAAGGTGTTTAGCACGCTTGCCGTCACTGCTCAGATCTTTGGGACACCATGTTTAGGTTGTACAGCTCATTAGTGAGGCCCCTATTGGAGTAATGTGTGCAGTTCTGGTCACCCTAAAAAGGATATTAATAAACTGGGGAGGTTTCAAAAGAGATTTATCAGGATGTTGCCAGGATGGAGAGTTTGAGATACAAAGATAGATACAAAGGCTGGGTCTTCTATAACTGGAGTGCAGGAGGTTGAAGAGTGACCTTATTAAGGTTTATAAAGTCCTGAAGGGCATAGATAAGGTCTTTTCCCTAGAGTGGGTGAGTTCAAAACTAGGGGACATATATTTTAAAGTGAAAAGAGAAAGATTTAAAGAGGACATGAGGGGCAACTGATTTTTGTTTTACACAGTGTGGTTCATGTGTGGAATGAACGGTCAAAGAATGTAATGAATGTAGGTACAGTTAATGTTTAAAAGACATTTGGATAAGATCATGAATAAGAAAGGTTTGGAGGGATAGTGGCGAAGCATGGGCAGGTGTGACTGGTTTAGTTTGGGGATACTGTTAGCGTGGACTGGTTGGACCGAAGGGTCTGTTTCCAGGATGTATGACTCTATGTTCAGAATTCTGGCGTGTTTTAGCACTCAGTGCCTTATTGAATTTGCACTTCAAATAAAATGTACTTCAGATAAAAGTCCAACCTTCCAAGCTTAGAAATGTCACAAAAATCACTCCACCAACTGCACAACTTTCATCACTCAAATTTAAATATAAAACTTCATAGTAAATAGTCTGTTCAAAGAGTATCACGTTATTACGGAATACTTTGAAATTGATCAATTAAAACTCATCTTGCCACCTGTTTAAACATTCTTAAAAAAAGTTTAATTTCTCAAACATAATACAGATTGACAATTAGTGAACTGCATTGTGTCCTTCCTACTTCAATGACCACACCTAAGACATCTACATTGTCCCCTACTCTTTTCTTTTAAACTATGAGACAACCTAATAATTGTTCTCAATAAGGCATTCCAATAGCAATTCCAAAACGACGTGGGTCTTGAAAGGGTCCAGCAGTGAGGCTGCCAGGTCAGGGGAGTGAAGGCAGATTAACATATGGCTAAAATGGGAAGACAGCAGCTTTAACATTTCAGCAAAATAATATTTAGTAAATTTGAAGTCAATGACATAATGAATTCCTTGCAAATTAATATGGAGTCTCTAGCTTAAAGTTGCAAAGGTTCAGGAACTACAAAGATTAATCCAGGGGAAAATGTAGTAGATCCGAACGTAATGAGCGCTGTATCTTAGATGCGTAAGACTAGTTTATTTCATAAGGATTCTCATCTATGCATAATACATTTCCAAGCATTTCACAAACTATGAATTACGTGGAAAGCAGTGACTTCCTTAGAAAGATAAACATGCAATGGTTTCACTGTTAACTCATTTGTCTACAGAAAGATTTTTTGGATGAATTGCTTATTATGTACAGAAGTGTGTCAGATATTTAAAAGAAAATATTTGTTGTTAACTTATGCCTGTTGTCTTGAGAAAATTCAAATACTGCAGTTTCCAGGAGTTAATATTTTGCTTGTGTGGTATGCATTTAAGTGTAGTGGAGTGATGATGATTATTGAGGATACTGATGAATTTATCAAATTCTGATTTTGTACAAATTTAAATGCCCCTTACATTACCACAAATGTAAAGGGTAATCTTACTACACAATTGTACCACTTAATAATGGAGCTCCTGAAAATGAAAAAGGAAGCCTTGAAAACCAAAAGATAGCACTCAAATCAAAAAGTAGCTCGAGAAATTTTCAAGAAAAGATCTTGAAACAAAATTGACATGAGAACACTCTAATGTCGTAAAAATTCAAGATCTTCACAGAACATGTTAAACAAAGTTTTATACTTACCACATAGAGATTAGAACAAATGACTAAAAGATTGATCAATGAGGTAGGGTTTAAAGACTAACTTAAATTGGATTAGGGAGGAATTCCCAGAGCTTAAAGCTGAGGCAGCTTAAGATACAGCCACTACAATTAAAGTTAGAGAGTACAGGAGACCAAGATTGAAAGACCATGTTGGTCTCAAAGGCTAGTAGGGCTGGAGAAAGTTACATAGATGGGTAGTGACAAGGCCATTGAGGTTGAACCAAGGGCAACTTTTTAAAGACTTTAAGTATCGGCAAACCAGGAACCAATGAAGGTCAGTGAGTTCTGGGATCATGGGTGATGATACATCAGTACAAATTAAGATATAAAAAGCAGAGTTTTGGATGAGCTTATGTTTGCAAAAGAATGAAGATGGGAAAAAACCCAGAAAAGCATCGGAATGATCAAGTTGAAAGAGAACAAAAACAGGAATAGGGTCTTTAACAGGAAAGGAAAGGTGGACTCAGATGACATGAGGGAAGTGAAAGTTGGCTATTTTTGTTGAGGAGAGGATTTGTGGTCGTGAAGTTCATCTCAGCATCAGACATGACGTCAACATTGTGAGCAGTCTGTTTTAGTAAGCTTACAGATAAATTTGACATCTCTGATGAGAATACAACCAAAGTTCCTGAATTTATCTGCCCACTTTCAAGACAGCAATACCTCATCAATTTCCTGAAGTTCCTCTGATAGAAAAAGACTCCCTGAATTCTAAACTAAACAGAAAACAAACAAACATCTTTTATTCCCCATTAGGGATTGGATTTCAAATTTTTGAAACATTGTTTCATTAGACACAGGTGTCACTGGCAAGGCTAACATTTATTGTCCATCCTTATTATTCTTGAACTAGGTAGCTTGCTATTCCATCTTACAGGGCAATTAAGAGTCATCCACGTTGCTGTGGGTCTAGAGTAATGTCAGCCAGACTGGACAAGAATGACAGAATTACTTCCTTTCAAAGGAGAACAGTGAACAAGATGAGATTTTACAATAACCAATGATAGTTGACATGGTCACCATTACTGACATAATCTTTATGTTCCAGATTTATTAACTAATTCAATTTTATCAGAACCATGTTGGAATTTGAACTCAATCTCCAGAACATCAGCCTGGAAATGTGGGTTATTAGTCAAGTAACATTATCAACAGGGCACCATTTCATTTGTACAAGCACACCAAACAAATTCAGTCTTTGCTTACTGCAGTAAAAATAAAATACTACAGATGCTGAATATCAGAAATAAAAACAGTAAGTGCATGAAACACTTAGCAGACCTGGCAGTATCTGTGGAGACATAAATAAAATTACTTTATTTTCAGTCCAATATTGTTTTTTCTTTCATGGAACAGCCAAAGCTTCCCAATGCCTAGTTACATCTAATAAATAATTTTAAATATCATTGAATTTTGAACATCTCAATTAACAATCAAATTACTGTGGCATGAATAAATGGACAGCTGACATGATGAGATGTAGGAGTATTTTCTGGCAAATAAACGTGAACAATTGAATGAAAAAGAGCAACACTGGCAATTATTATCTCTTATTAATAGATTTTCATGGCAGCTATACAAGTGGTTACAAATAAAAATGTCTAGCTTGAAGGGGAAACACTGGAAATGTCACAATGTGGGTTATACATGTGGTAAGTGAGGTAAATCGTGTGGTTGTAGCTGGGAGACACACAGGAACATTGAGTAAAAGTGGAGAGAAAGAACTAGTTCAGGAAAAATCCAATACTTTATAGAAGTTGAAGAATAAAGCAGCAACAGAGCAGATATAATGAACATAAGATGTATAGACTATTCATAAGCAGAATAGATTACTGGGACTTCTTTGAATCGAAATACAATAGCATTATTTAAACGAAGTACCATGACCTGCTGCAGTTTTGGACAGGAGTTTACACTCATTGACTCAGTTCCCTTTGGAGCTTTATATCACTAAACTTCTTAATGCAGCCATTCACAAAAAAAATTAAAATAAGAAAAAACATGATATTCACTTCCAAAATGAATTCAAACATTCAATTCAGTTGGTAACTACGATCCAAAATTATTACTTCGTGGAAATAAGCTCAGTAATTTCATTATGCTTTTTTTTAAAAATCAAAAAATCCTATTCTCTATTTTTGCAAATAAAGGCTGTGGTTTTAAGTCTTTACCATGGAAGTGGAAAGAAACATATCAGGTTATGTTTTATTGAATCAATTGATATAAATTTTCTGGCAAAATTACCAAAGGCATTTGAAACCGCCTTAAAACATTCACCTGTCTTTAGCCTATGGTGCTGACAACCTGTTGAACATTTCCAACCAATTAATTTTTTTGAAACAAATATTTAGGATTTGTCATCTTCTCCTGTCTACTCTTTGATTAAGTACATTATGTTCATAGTTTCTTGATTGCAGTGATCAGCTAATTGACTTACTGTGATTTCCAGTTCCAGTTTGGTTCATTCCCTTTCTGTGCATTTGCCAAAAACGTTATTTATAATCAAAATATTAGCTTTTTAAAACTTGGTGCTGTATATTTTTAGTATTTTCTGTCTTTAAACTGTTAGATAAATGTTCATATTGTCTAAGTGATGTTGAAAGCATGGAATGAGGCATGCAAAAAAAAAAGTTCTTATTCTCAGTTTTAGTATGAATCTTTTGGGAAATTCCTTGTGCTTTAACTTGGTATTCATTTCATCGAATTTCATAGAATCCCTGCAGTGTGGAAACAGACCATTAGGCCCAACAAGTCCACACCAACCCTCCGAAGAGTTTGCAGGCATTTATCGTGTTAGGTGATATGTTGGCTGTGATATTAAGGAATAATGTTGTGAACTGTAAGAAAATTTCAATGGACTAAGTTGGTGGGTCAATGAGTGGCAAATGCTGTTCATTTTAACCAAGTGCGAAGTCATAAATTTGAGAAGACCAAACAAACTAAAGATGTGAAGGTCATTTGTCTTCCATTACTGCTGCAAATTTGCATAACTTTATGAAAAAAGAAATTCCAGGAACATCTCTATTACATTTGTCACTGCAGTTGAACCAAAACAATTCTAAAACCAGCTATGCTAAAACATATTAGGATGATTTGAGCAAGTCTGGAATAGAACTAAGAGATCTGTATTTAAATTTGAAGAATGTATGTCAGTATAATCACAAAGTAATTAGTTACATAAAGCATATAGCAAATAATTTGGAATGACTGACACTTCTTAATTGATAAGTGATTTACACTTATCTAAAGTCTGATTCAGCATAAATTCAACACCATACAAACCGGCTGTGGTTTTCTCCATGCTGCTATCTTCACTTCTTTGCCAGATAGGTGTGGATTTACCACTCCCGCCACCATCATTAAAGCTCAGACGATCAACTGACCCAGGGGACCGCCGATTAATACCAAATCTGACAATTGAAATTAAGAAACATAATTATTACTTCCAGGGAAAAAACCAAATCTCACAGCCAGGTAATTAGTGTAATAAGTAAACAGCTTTCAAAGTAATGGAGCAGACGATTTTGTGGGCTTGTCAAAAAAGATTCAAATTTCAGTCGTGTTATTTTTGACAAGCATATAAAATGGCCCAAGTTTCTTATTTAGCAGATTAATTTGCTTAAGCAATAGAAACAACAAACAAGTTCTTTATTCTTACTGAACAAACCAAAGCCAGTAGGAGCATTGCAGTCTGTCTAGTAATCAGATCCCAAATCACCATGTCTGTTTCACATTTAGAACAATATCAGGATAGGGTAACCATGTTGCTTGTAATTTCAATGATTTTGGAACGTTTCATTCAAACAATGCTTTTTACAAAACTTTGTAAACAACAGAACTTTTCAGTATTAACAACATTTGTTATGCAAACTCATGTGACTATGACTGAGGTCTGCATTGACAACACCTCACTGCAAACACCTCAATATGAACCATGAGTCTGTGGTTATATTAAGTGGGGAGAAACATTAATCAGATGATCAGTTGATCTCAGTGCTCTCAGGGTGGTGGAGAAACATAACCAGCATACTACACCAAATCTAGTGACATGCTGGAAGTAGGTTTAACCTTACTTATCATGCACCCTTTGCAGACATGTATTCTGTGACACTCATTGTATCAGTTAATCACTGCCAAGTCTCATGCATGCATTACAATGTGTGAACAAGGAATAAAATGGAACTGAATTTCCCTTGTGCCAGGATTAAGTACATCTCTGGATAACAAAAATTATTCAGTTTAAATGAAAGTTGTCTAATAATCCTAGAAGGATCAGTGCATTAGTAAATTCTCTAGCATTTGCTCCATATTTCAAGTATTGTTGATATCCTTTATGAAATGAGTTTGTTAATTTCCACTAAAACCTAACATATTCATCAAATTTAATAAAACAAGCGAGTATCATCAACATAAACATATACATTTGATAATCATAGAACCCCTACGTGTGGAAATAGGCCATTAGGCACAACACGTCCACACCAACCCTCTGAACAGCAACCCACCCAGACACATTCCCCTATCCTATTACTCTACATTTACCCCTCACTAATGCACCTAACCTACACATGCCTGATTCATATGCTTCTAAGTTGGTTTTATCCCCTAACCTTCACTGGACAAATCACAACGTTTTGTAAAAAGCATTGTGAATGAAATATTCCAAAATCATTGAAATTACAAGCAACATGGTCACCCTATCCTGACATTGTCCTAAATGTGAAACAGACATGGTGATTTGGGATCTGATTACTAGACAGACTGCAAAGCTCCTACCAGCTTTGGTTTGTTCAGTAAGAATAAAGATCCTGTTTGCTGCACCAGAATAGCTTTCCGCTCGTAAAACATAGAACATGGAAGCTTTTTTTTGGCTTCTTTTCTTCTAAATTGCTTGTACCTTTTTAGATTTGAATGATTTTACATTGACGATCTTTCAACTATAGACTTTTCTGGAATTTGATCTTGCCTAAGCACAGCATTTTAAAAACAGTTGATCACCATAACAAAATGATCTCTCGATATGGAATCCGGGAATTAAACGACGTCTATTTTACTGAAAAATTTAAAATGACAGCCTATCAAAGAATCCCATATGTATGCACTAGCATACTCTGGAGGCTTAAAATTAGTTCACGATATTTCTTTACACCATGAGATTGAAGAGGAATCCAGATCTATGAAGTGTAGAGACCACATGGATAGGAAAGGATTAGAAGGATATGGGCTATGTGCAGGAAATGGGGTTTGTGTGGATGGACGTTTTGATCAGCATGGACCACTTTAGGCCAAAGGGCCTGTCTCTATGCTGGAGGATTCTATGACTCTATGACACATGTTTTCTTTTTGGAACTATACATTGGAAAGAAAGTTTTTTTTGGGACTATGTATTGGAATGAAAGTTTGACTGATTCGGCTGAAAAAAAAACAGGAGAGTTTTGCAACTTGAAAACCAAGTGTTTGCATATTGCTGAGCTGTGCAACACTGTTCAGTTTGGAGCAGTGAAAGAGAGTATTTGAGTCTGAGCAGCACACAGAAACTTGTGTGTTCAGGAAATTCTGCCACACCAGCCTTCAAAGTTGGTTGAGATATAGAATGTTAAGTAGTCACAGGTAGCAGTGCAAAGGAAAGAAATTTCCAGAACCTACAAACTGAAAGCATCCATCTCTCTCTCTCTCTCATTTGCCTGGAAGCAGCAGTACGCGAAGCGTGACCCAGAGCAACTCGAGGGGAAACGTGTCCTGGAGAGGTGTGTAAGGAACTGACTCTGGAGCAGTTCGAGGGGAAATGAGACCTGGAGAGATCTGCGAGAAGTTCAGAGTCCCGGAGCTGCGCAACTTACCTTGGTGCAGCTGAGTGCCAGTGTGGAGTGGACTGGAGGCTTGGAGTGGAGCGGAACAGTGTTGAACTGGTGCTTGGTGCGGGTGGACTAGTGTAATGTCAACCTGAAATTCTTTACCAGACTGCAAAGTCAATCCTTTAACTATGTTATAACTATCTTACTTAACTTATTCTTTTAGACACTAAATAATGCTACTATTTTTCCTTTTAATCCTCTTTTGTATCAGATTATTTGTATCTAGGTACTTGTACCTAAGATGGCGCCATTAGAGGCAGCCATTGTAAAAACTTTTCGCTGTACTCTTGTACTTCTGTAGTGGAGTACACGTGACAATGAAGGATATCCTATTCTATCCTATTCTATTCCAACTTCCCAATGTAATAAAAAAACCATAAAAAACAAGAACATTTAAAAGAAAGAATTCCAGGAAAAGGCCAAAATCCACCCATTCATCCATCACAAACAACCACCACCTTAAAATTCAATTAAAAATTAAAAGTACTGAGAGAAAATAAATTTTCACATTGTGCTCTGCACATTTGATCTTCAAGTTGTTTACCCTGTCTACCTTATTTTATGACCCATAGTATATGTGTTAAATGGCTTGTCTTTTCTCTTTCTTAATTATGATTCTGTGTGTATTTGGGTTTTGAGGGGTGTAGAGTTTATATTGCACCAGATTAGAAATAACTTTAACAAGAGCAATTAAAATGAAAGTAAGTATTACAATAAATAGGTTTTGTTTCTGTTACTGACAAAACCAGGGATGAGTTGCTTTTGTCCTGAGCAGTCAGGCAGGCAAATTGATCGTTTTGGTGGTCATATTGGGATTTTATGGCAGTTTTTGGAACAGTGCAGCGTCATTATCAGCGCAATCCTTCCAGGTAAGTCATGACAACAAGGTTGTCAAGATGAGCACCATTTTTGACATTATTTGACTGACAAGCACATTACTTTTGCTGCTGTTTTTTAAATAAATGTTTGACTTGATCATGGTTATCAAAATGAAGAGACTGTTAAGATCCTTTTTTTTGCCCTGAATTATGAACAGTTGCTGTGAGGCATGCATCAGTCTTTGCAGAGGGTCTCTCAGACAGAGAAGCTTAAAACTACTTCAGATTTTTGGTAGAGTGAAGAGGACAAAAGTCATGAGAAATATTTCTTGCTTTATAATCAAGGCTATTTTTCATTCTAGATATTGTATAAAAGTTCAAATTCACCTCACATTTAAAATATATATGAAGCAAATTATTGTGTAATGGTATAATTATGCAGAAAATTCAACATATTTTGAAAAGGAAATCATGCTGTGTACATTAGAACATTTAGGTGAAAACATCTGAACTGATCCCTTTTCATTAATTGAATAGGCTACTAGGTTTGAAAATGGCATATTTCCATTGATAAAATACAAGAATTGCTTGGAAGGTCAATGTAGTTATTTATGTAAAGAATCTCAATACAACATATTATTCATTCGACCAGATTTTTCCTACAGCTTTGTGGCAATGCAGCTCATTGATAAATTCTGCAATGATTACTAATGTTTAGACACCATTTGTCATATATCTCAATGAATAAATTTATCTGGGATTAGAAATAGGAAAGAGACATTTCTGTCTTAGAAACAAATATCAGTTGTTATCAGAGCAGCAATGTTACTTTGACCAATGTGCATGTGTCCAAAAAGATGCTGAGAAAAGGGTGAGTTCAATCAACAGTTTGTTTCAATTAAACATGCTAGGGAGAACTAAGGATTATAATTTAAAGTTATGCAAGGTCAGAACTGGGTTAGATATCAGATATTGGTTTTCAACATAAAACAGTGGGCCCATTGAACAGTTTGCTGATTGGTGTGGCAGATGCTGATTTGCTAAATTCCTTCAAGCGCGATTTGCACCTATTTCTGGCTGCGATGGTGACCATCTGATATAAAAAGAGGGGTGTCGGATGACATGAAACAGTTCCCAAGTGATATTTACTAGATTTAAACATTCAGAAACATGTTTCCACACTTTCTCACAACTAATCCCACCTCTGTCACCAGACTAGATTATAGTGTTTTGGCTTCTCCCAGGAGGTTGCATAACTTTCAGAATAGGTGGGATGTGTGTACGTTTTGATGCACTAGTCATTGTAGTTCTTTGGGACAGGCTTGATAGACTGGAGGATTGTTTTTTGTCCATGATTTGGTCACATGAATCTTAAGAAGGGCAGAGATTGAACCTGACCAATGCTATGAGTTCCCTCATTCCATCTCTGGATCTGTGTGCAAATTAAACTCTGGCTAATCAAGTCTAAGGTTTCTATTCCATACGTAGACTCAAATGAAGTGACTCTGGGCAGTCTGGGTCAAATGGCTTCAATTAGATATGGCAAGAACCCAAGGCAAAAAACACAATACAAAATCAAGGGTAGAGACGTGGCCATAAACCATCACTAATTTACAGTTTTTGTCGAAAAGTAAAAATTAATTCCGAAACATCTGGTGCTCTGTGGAAACCGTTCCTCAAATGAAATTTGGTATTCACACAATCTCTAATTTCAGCTTGGACAATTAATCATAGAGTTGAAGAGATAATCAAACAGACCAAGATGGAAAATAAAAGATACTTTCCAATTGATCACATTAAACTGAAGTTTGGCCTATCTTCCCATTGTAAATGGGAAGCCACGGTGGTAAGGATGACTAGAGACTATTTATATTGTGTAACAGGTAGGGCAAAATAAAGTCAATGGGCAAAATCTTCTCTGTCCATGAAAGATGCAGACAATGGTGAGTGAGCTGGAAAAATGCACAAAACAAATCAGAAAAAAATGTGATGCTTAACATCAAGGGGGAAAAAATGTCTGATTTTCCACCCAGATTTTTAATAGGTGAGAATAACGTGAGTAGCCTAGTTACATGTATTAACATCTCATCACCACCTAATCTTGCCTCATAGCAAGTTGCTATTTTACAAAGAGTGGGGAAAAACTAGAGAGTGACAAACTAGGCAGACAGGAACACCCAAGCAGCTCCATACTGCAGCTCACTGAATGAGTCTCCAGTAATCCATCTTGGTCAGTATTCTCCAACATCTTAGGGCACTCCCCCCATCCATAGAAGTGTGCATCAGACACCCACCAGCCTCATTACACTATCATAGGATATCTTGTTCACTTATAATATAATTCAAAACTGCACTTTAAGTCACTGACACCTTTCATTGCAATATTATCAAGTCACCCAGCTGACAGGGACAGGCACCCATCAAGCTGGATGAAGCTGGTTTTTAGCTTGCTCTCTTCATGTTCACTCACTTTATACCTTGCATTTTTGGACAATTAATTCCATATTATTCAGAACATATACTTAGAATCCCTAAAGTTTAGAAACAGGCCCTTTGGCCCAACAGTCCACACCAACATTCCAAAGAGTAACCCACCCAGATCCATTCCCTTATTTCTCTACATTCCCCCGACTAATGCACATAGCACTATGGGCAATTTCACATGGCCACTCCACCTAACGTGCACATCTTTGGATTGTGGGAGGAAACTGGACCACCTGGAGGAAACTCATGCAGACACGGGATGAACAGTCGCCAGAGGGTGGAATCGAACCCAGTTCCTGGTGCTGTGAGGCTGCAGTGCTAACCACTGAGCCATTGTGCCACCCCACAGTAGCTTCACAGTACTTTAGCTTGTCTAGTCTTTATGTCAGACACAGCAGATCAGTCAAGAGGGAAAACGTTTTGTGTACAGCACCATGCTACGTCAATACCACCTCTGCAATATGTGCCAGCAGCTTATGTGACAAATATTCTGAATGTACTTCAACTAAATGGCCATGATTCAAGTCTAAGGGAAGCAGTTCTCAATCAAACAAAAGAGGATTCTCAGTCAAGAATTTGTCCAATCTCAGTCCAGAACATGGACACAATCAGTTGGTCACTTGGGGTGTTCAGCATTCAAGGAGTGTGGCAATGTGTAGATATCAATAAGTCTGTGGAGTTGCACAAATACCTGTCGGGAGATTGGTCAGTCATTATTTGGGATTGTTCTTCCAAGTCAGTTGGGGGAAGGGACACACTATCATTCCTGAGGGCCTGTTCACTGAAAGTAAGGAGTTTCTACCATGGGGCACAATATGGGGAATCTACTATGGGAATTAGAGGAGCAGGCAGGGATCAGTGCACATATGGATGGGGGACGATAGAGCATGAGAAAGTACAGATCACTCTTTTGGTTTGGAGGGAGTGGAAATCATTGACAGACACCACTTCTCTGGCTTTGGTGGAAAGGGCAGAATCACAATGGCTGATATATCTAACTTGTAGGCCTCAGGCTCAGGAAGAAAAGGTGGGAATGTGTGGAAGATCAAACCAGCTGGGGTCATAGATTCATAGAGTCACAGAGATGTACAACATGGAAACAGACCCTTCAGTCCAACTCTTCCATGCCGACCAGATATCCCAACCCAATCTAGTCCCACCTGCCAGCACCCGGCCCACATCCCTCCAAACCCTTCCTATTCATATACCTATCCAAATGCCTCTTAAATGTTGCAATTGTACCTGCCTCCACCACTTCCTCTGGCAGCCTATTTCATACACGTACCATCCTGTGTGGGAAAAAGTTGCCCTTAGGTCTCTTATATCTTTCCCCTCTCACCCTAAACCTATGCCCTCTAGTTCTGGACACCCTGACCCCAGGTATAAAAGGAACACGAAGGTTTGGCGTCACTCCGATTGACAAGCTCAGCCTATAACTCCCACTGTGAACTGCTCCTTCCATTCTCTTCGAAATCACAAGTGTGCAATTGAAATGAAAAATAACTGGGACGACATAACGTAAGTATTTTGTCTGTCCTAGTAATTGGAGTGTGCTTATGAATGATGTGAAGCCCTTCAAAAAGCAATTACATTAGTCATTCATTTTCACCGTATAAGCTTATGTCATCTGCACTATCTCAATGCAGACAGTGTCCAACTGTGAGGAATCCAAATTCTGGTCATAAACAAATCTTGACCATATCGTCGGCCATTACTAATTGATCACAGTCATCTGTGTGAAGCAGCAGTAAGCACAGGCCACCTTAGAAGTGTTACTTATAGGCTAAATTCATAAAGCCAATCTATGGTCTCACAGGCTGTGCAAAATTGTAAAAATTATTTCCTCTCACCTTGAACTGTAACTTTTGACAATATCATCTTGTATACAATGCAGTTTTTTTTCCAGGCAGAGGCGGGATGGTGAATATGGGGGACAAGATACCAGTAAACCCACCAGACATGCAATCTCCTTCTGTACTTGCATGACATATATCAGAAAAAAGTTGCCAATTTCCCTTCTTGTTGGAGTCCTCCATGTCCCACTGCACTGAGGACACCAGTAAACTATCATTTCTATGTGCTGTGACTGCTAACTGCTCACTCGAGACTGGTTTTGTTTCTTATATTCCCTATATAGTTTACTGTAACTGTGACAATGGATCTAGCCATGACACGTATTAACATTGTTGTGACTGCTACACAACGAACGTGCAGAGAGATGGGGGAGAAACATATGTGTCAGAAAATCCAGGGCCAGCAGCTGCCTAAGATGCTCAACATGAAGTTGCAGCTGAAATCCCCTGAGGGTGTGGACAAGACATAGGAAGCCCAGAGATATTGTCCTCAATATAATTTTCTCCAGGTGAGCAAGGTGCAGTGCTACCACAAACACCACAACAGGCATGCATCATCGCCTGGATTAGGGATGGGTGACCATCTTGTAATGGTGGCCAACAAGTTGACAGCTGAACTAAATTGTTATCAAATTGGTTGTATCCAAAAGATCCACTGGGGATCTATGTAGGATCCCTCAAACCTTCACCCAAAAATGTATTAAAGCTGTTACCAATGCAAATTGAGCACGGTCACACCGCTTCATCTCATTTTCCCCTGACGAGGTCAGAGCTGCAGCCAGGGCAAAGGAATTTCCCACATGTGACTTCCCTCGGGTCTGAGCACAAAAAGCTGTACACAAATGCATTGAGGGGGCCATATCATATCATCGTGATTTATTCATTTGAAAATGGGTTTTGTTCAGTCAATGTACCAGTCATCTGTGATCATCAGGACAATATCTGTGAGGTCAGTGCCAGGTATCCTGGAAGTTGTCATTATGCCTACATCCCAGATAACGTACAGGTTCCTGATTCATTCAAAAGGCTACATGCCTTAAAAAGTGTTTTGCTGGGGGTTACTCTCTAATCATTTGACTTCATTACAGAACTCCTCAACTGAGACAGTCCGTATATACAATGCAGCCCATTCTTTCACCAGGGCCATTGTGAAGTAGATGATAGGTCTCCTGAAGATGAGAGTTTGATGCTTGGATTAGTTTGGAAGCAGCTTTGTGGTACACTCCATATGGATGTGTCGCATGAACCTTGCACAGGGAGGAAATTTTTCTCTCAGAGGGTAGTCAATGCGTTGAGTTCTTTAATGACCTAGCCTCAACAGCCCTCTACACTAAGTATATTCAAGGCTGAGACAGACAGATTTTTATTCAGGAAGGAAATCAAGGATTATGGGGAAAGGCAGGAAAGTAGAGTTGGAAATTATCAGCACAGCCATGATCTTTTTGAATGGTAGAGCAGACTTGATGAGCTGAAGAGCCTACTTTTCTCTCATGTCAAGTGCATCGCCTTCATCGCCTTCATCATGATAGAGTTGTGTAGCACTGGGTACAGAAAGCCAGACAGGACTTAATTGACAGCTGCTTTCAACAGATCGGAATGGGGTGAAGTCATCATTTATTGACTAAGTTTGTTATTGATGAAAAGCCAAGCAGCCTCTGTTTAGTCCCAGAAGCAACTAACTATTTTGTTTGCTTCTTTGCTTTTATTAAACAACAGGGAAAATTAACATTAACAACTGTTTGAAGGTTTTACGACATGTGATGCTTCCATATTCAACAATGACAAGATAATATTAATGGAAAGAGTAGCACTCAGATAGTGTTCTAACATAGTATAGTGCTTAAGATAGGTAGCACCCATAGCTTAATTCTAGTCGTTGCAGTTACAGTTGATCAGACAGCTGATGACAAAGCAGCAATACATTTATAAATGCAATCTTGTATTTCCAATGAAGTGCCTCATATGTGTCCTCATATTTTTCATTTCCTTCCCACTATGTTTCCTGTGAAGTGCTATTCCTGGCTGCTAATGCACAGTAAGGCCTTTTAATGACTCTGGTGGTGGGAATCCAGGAAGATGCTGGCAGCAGAGAGCATTTTCACAACTAGTGAGCATATGATACAATGCAGTTAGTGAAGAATTGCTCAAGATAACTTGCTGGAGCTCACAGAGAGAAATTCTCCGTGAAACTCACTGGAATTAACAAAACCAATTTTTAATAACATTCAACCCAAACCTTATTATGAAATTTAGCTAAAGCTCTGTTCTATTGGAAGCATCTTAAACCTGACTTGGAATAGCTTGGTACTCATACATGGCAGACATGCATCCCAACTTAGTAGGATCAATAATCTAAAGAAACATTAACACAATTATGACAAATTTCAGAACAATTTTACTAGTAGTCAATTCTTCACATTCGCTTTATTTAACCATAACTACTATTTTTAAGTTATGTTTAATTTTATGAACTGTTATTACATGCCATAAGTGCACAAGCATTCCTTGATGAGACTTTTTCCCCATTTGTAAGGAAGAAAAAAATCATTATGAAAGTATAATCAACAGTCATCATGAGTTATTTACTGTTTACTATTAAAAGATTAGTTTTTATTAACTTTCACCTTTTTCAGTGACTCTTCAAATGAGTGAGAGAGAAAATAGAGCTTGAGAGAGCGGAGGTGAGAGAATACTTTAGATTAATAAGATGCACGTCACACTATATTGAAGGGTGAGAGAAGTAAACTGAACAATTATATATCAGTTTGCCTAATATCTATTGCAAGTCTAGAATTATAATTAATGTTATTGTGACTGAGAACCTAGAATATTTTCAGGTAATCAGAGAATGTTTGCATGAATTTGTAATGGGTAGATCACATGCCTGATGAAACTTAAAGAATATTTTGAAAAGTTGACTAAACTAATGAACAGGTCAATGCCCAAGGATGATATTTATATCAAGTGTATTCTGGAGCTTCACAAAGTCCCTTAAAAAGACTGTTGGCAATTTCACGAAATTGCCTTGAAGCTCATGGAACTGAAAGCAAATTTTTTGACCTGGTTAGGGAATCGAATGAGCAGCAGGACTCAGTAGCGAATATGGGCAGTTTCTCTATTTGGCACGACATGACTCGTGATGTCCAACAGATATCTGTGCTAGTGTCTTCAACTGATCATTAAATTTATTAATCACTCAGACAATGGAATACAAAGCCTACACATCTAAATTTGTTGACAACACAAAGATTGATGGCTCATATGCAGTGTACTTAAAATTTCAAATGGATATTAATAGATTAACTTCAAGGGCTAAAGGAGGAAATAGATTAAAAGCAAAGTACTGTGCATGCTGGAAATTGGGAATAAAAACGAAGTGCTGGAGAAACTGAGCAGGTTTGGTAGTATCTGCGATGAGAAAAACAGCATTAACGTTTCAAGTCCAATATGATTCTTTTTTGAAGATGTTGCCAGACTTGCTTAGTTTCGCCACCATGACAGAAAATGCTCAATAAACTTAGTAGATCAGCAGTATCTGCTGAGATAGAAAAACAACAGAGTTCATGCTTTTATTTGAGTTTCTTCAGTGCTTTGTTGTTACTTCATGACAGGCAAACCTGAAGTCTTTCACTTCCTGACCAAAAAAGATCATTTCTAAATGGTGAAATGCTAGAATTGGTGTAGGATCTGAGCAAGGATAGAGAGCAAGGAAAAGGGAAAGGGTGGAAGTACAGAAGAGTGATAGTGAGAATAAGACAGAAAAAAAAACAATAATACCAATGAGAGAGATAGGCTTGTTCAAAGACTCCCTGTACTTATCCAAACAGAAAGCAACTTAATCTTGAGTTTTGTGCTTCAATAACTCAATTGGCATCACGTATGATCAGTGAATAAGTATGTGGACTAAAAGTACGTACAAGCACCAAGATGTTTGGAAATCTTAATGCAACATTATTTTCGCCATTTAATTACACAGCCTGTGAAGGCCATGCCTTTGAAGCTTTCAGGGTGCAAAATTGTTTCTGATATCTGGTTTAAGAGGCATGCGGTTTCTTTCTGCCTGGTTTCATTCTAATTTCAGTGCCTGCAATTAACAGGAAATGAGTACCTGTTAACAGATGTCTGAGATATCAGCCTCTTGTTCAGTTTGCTCAGCAGGGCACCGACAGTTCAATTTGTACAAGTTGAACACAGCTCTTTAATGTGCCTTGAAGACAAGCTGTTCATCAAATGCTTCAAACTATACCAAACAATTGGTTGGAACTTACCCATCAGGGATGGACTTCTGCCTTCGATGCGTGCCACCACCAGATCCCACATCACTGGAGGAAGACAGATTACTGGGTGAATTGCGATTGTGCTGATTTCTGCCAACAGATGACACTGAGACATAAGAACTGTCCACTGCAGATAACGACCTGTGGGAGTCAAGAAATATCATTGCTGTTTCTTCACTGTTTGTAAACGGTAGTGAAATTTTCACCCATCTGAATTTAATATGAAATTTTTACAAACTTGCATTTCCAGAAGAAAAATGTTTTGAAAAAATTAGGATGTATGCATGTGAAAACTAATCATCGCAACATGTAGTTACGTTGTGCACTTAGTTCTGTTCATTGTATCATGAACTTCAGTAATAACTTGGTAATGAAAAGGAGCCATCTTGTATAATTCAAAAGTAGACAGTGTGTTTACAACTGACTTAGTCCCGAGTGATCTTCACAGATTTACTCTCCCTTAATTCTCTTTCCTGGAAGGGCAACTCTGACTTCAGTCCAATTTTGTCAGCCCCAGCCAGTCACCAAGAAACGTGTTTGAGTAAACATTCTTCATGCATGTTCATAACTCTTGAAACAGCAATCAGGCACAAGCAGCCTCGGAACATTTCTGTCCTACCAAGGGGTTCTGCTTTTAGCAGTTACTAAAACTGAAGCAGATCTGATTTAGAGTTCTGGTAAAAGGTCTCCATGCTGAACTGAGTTTCTCGCCACGAATGCTACCCATCCATGCACTTTGTTTTTATATTTCCTGGTCTTATGCCTCAGTTTCAAGGTGAATAGATCTACTTGGCTCAACTCTGGTATCATTTTAATTTAAAATAATTATTTCTCTCCAGGACTATATTATTTTAGTTTGCTAAGTAGTGTAGCTTGGGAAGATTACAAGTGATTTCTGGTGTAACTCAAATTCTTGGAGGTAAACTTGCACAACAAAACCAAAATAGAAACAGCTGGAAACGCACAGCGGTCAGCCAGCATCCCTGGAGGAAACAAGTTTGCGTGGTGAGCCATAACCCTGCTGTTAGTTGACATTTTAACCTGCCTGTTTACTCTCTAGAAATGACAATTGCTTGCTGTGGAGTCCTACTATTTCCTAGTTCAGTTTCAGGTTTCTAGAAACTGCACTTCATTTTTGCTTTCTCACCTTGATGATATCAAGCTCTCAAAATTGAAATGGTTTAGTCGAACGTGAGAGAAGAGCATGCTCTGTGTTTTTTTTAAAACCATAAAGTGCTGATGTTGGACCAGACAAGAATTTGTTCTACCATGTTTCAAAATCTTTCAAATTGTGTTATATACAAATAGCTTGGTTGCTAATGTTTTATTATAAACTTCTGTTTTGTTTAAACCAAATCTGCAGCACGCATACCAATATTTCAGTGAAAGGCCACAACATTAAACAAGAAAAATATAAGCTACCAAGCCAGATTTCAGTCTGGGATCTGTCTTGTTCAGTGGCAACATTAGCTGTGATCATGACATTGTCTACACAGCAATTTGAAGGTCCCTATACAGGTCACACACAAATCAGTCCCTTTAAATTAGTATATGCATACAGTTGTGGTAAAATCAGAATTTAAGAGAGTCAAACACTTAAATAAATTGACAAAAATAAAAATAAAAATGTTGGTGCCTATCAATACGCATTTATAGAAATCTAGTGACAATGAACTTAAAAGACAGCTTTGCATTCAATAAATGCTGTAGTTAGGGGAAGAAAAATACAAACCGCTTTGTGTCCAATGGTCGTCCATCACTGGAAGCACTACGTGGTATAGCACAGCTCCGTTCTTGTGGCTGAGCCCTGCTACTGGATGTGGATATCATCTTGTTCACAGACTGACTTTGTACCTGGGACTGGGATTGAATAGTGCTGTGGGATGGTGGAATTCCCCGCTGCCACTTATTGCTATTCTTAAATGGCAATTTGAACTCATAGGGAATTCCTTCATTGTTCACTTTGTATTCCATTACAGGCATACGGTGCAACTCTGAACAACTCCTAAAAACAAAAGAAAAAGAAATATTACCAGTGAAATACAACATCGCTCATTGACAGATAATAACTGTGGTAGTAACTGTTCTGATCAGCTTAAATGTCAAAAACTGACGCCATCTCTAGACACAACTGATGGTTGGTTATTAATAATGGTTTATAAAAGATTAACAAGTGAAACTCTCCAACTATTTATTCAGCTGCTTCTGGTCCCTACCACTTATAAACTAATCCTCCTATCTACTTACATTCTGTACCATGGTCCAGAAATTGCCAGTCTTCAATTTCTATAGTGTTTTTCACCTACACTCAAACCTGACATATCCAGTTTGTGTTCCCGTAAGCCCATTCCAACAACTCCTGATTATTCTTCAAAAGGCAAATCTTAAACTATTTTATCTCCTACCTCATCTTCCTCTTCAAGACTTTAAAAATGTTGTCCGAGGCCAGATTCATAACCATCTATCCAGCAAGTCCATTGGAATTCCAACAAACATGTTTCTGCTCTCTCCTATAGCACTGAAACAAAAACAGGGCAGTGATCTTAATTTGATCCACTGACCTTCCTCAATTTCTCTAAAGCCTTCAATAAAGCTCATTAGCCAGACTTCTTCCAAGTTTCTCCTCTATGATCAATTTAGTAAGGCTGCAGTTACATTGTTTTACTCTTGCTAATGTTATATTCACCACCGCATCATTAACAACTGCATTCCATTCCCACCCATCATCCACTCCAAAGTCCACTGAGGATCCATCTTCAGCCCTACAACTTAATGACATTAAGCCAGTTTCTGAACATTTGATGATGCCCCTCAGCTATACCTTTGCATCAACTCTCTTATTCTCTCCATCCAAGTGCTGTCAGCTAGCTTGTCAAATTTCTAGCAGTTTTCTCTTGATAACCACAGCAAAGCATAAAGCCATAGTTTTCAGCCTCTACCAATAGTTTCTTGGTCTCCAGGGCACTGTCTCAATCTGAACTAAACAATACAACTTCTGTGGCCTGTGTGAACTGGAGGCTCTCTTTTATTCTAAAAATTATTTGTGTACTATTTTGCATAGAACTTCTAAGCATTCTCTCCCAACTGTCTAATTGCTATTGGATATGGTTCATACAAGTTTCAAATTGTTTGTTATTTCTCAGCAATTGATTTTTTTTTCTGAATATAAAGAGGTGCAGTAGACTTTTAACAAATCATGGGTATTACAGACAGTGGGCATGAGTGCTCATTGAAAAGGACTAGAATGATCTCCCACCATTGAGCTTTGTTTGCTTGACAGTTTTCAGTCCAGTGCTCTGACGAAAGGCACACGTCATTGACCTTTTTCAGCCCGTTTAGTTTATTTTTCATATCATAGTGGAAAATGAATTTTCAGATAGATACACTTACTGTAAACAATGCATAAACAGTTCAAGACATTACCTAAAAGACCAAGTAGTTCACACATTGCTATAAGGAACACAATTTACATTTTGCTTCTGGTTATATTTAGTCTTCATCTTGAAATAAGAAGTGAATGCAGAAATCAAACTAGTGATGTTGCAAGTAGAAGAAATTCAATCAATTAAACATTGCCACCAGACACTGAAGTGGTTTTAGTTGCGAGAATTCATTCATAAAATAATATTTAACAGATAACAATTGATGATATAACTAATTGTATTTACACCATATTTTAATTTGTTTGCATAAAACAGATGAATGAGGAAGAACAACTTTTTCACCAAAATGAAATATGGGGATGGCAGTAGCATAGTGATATAGCAATCCAGAGACCCAGCTGATGTTCTTGGGCCATGAGCTTGACACCAATTGTGGCAGCTGGCAAAATCTGAATTCAATAAAAAAGTTCTGGAAACAAGGTTAGCCTAAAGATAACCAAGTCACAACTGTTAGAAAGCCTACCCAGTTCACAAATGTCCTTTAGAGAAGGTAATCTTCCCTTATCTGGTTTCATCTACATTTAACTCCAGGCCCACAGCAATACCGTCGACTCTAAACTTCCCTTTGAAATAGGCGAGCAGGCCCCAGTGATGCCCCACATTCCATTCATGAAAATAAAATCATTCTACATTTTCATTGTAAATTGAAACACCAGGACAGTTTTGCAAATGTACATAGATGGAAAATTATGCCAGATCACCTCAACAGCAGTTAACATCTATATAGAGGGCCATTTGACAGATTCGCAGTGATTTATTGCTTAACTTCAGATCATATTTAGAATTTTAATGAGTGATCGCCTCAAGCTTTAATCAACTTCTGGTTGCCTAACCACCAGTGTGCCCATATGTAGAAGTCAACAAATAATTGAGTGTAACGTAAAGCTCTCAACTGTTGCACAATAATGATACCTGGTGGAGATTTGGATTTGTTAAATTGTTCACGTTATTAATCAAGCATTGTTTAATTAAAGCAAATTACAACTTCTATAGAATAAACCAAAATTCTGAAGAAGGGTCACTGGACGTGAAACATTAGCTCTGCTTTCTCTCCACAGATGCTGCCAGAAATGCTGACTTTTTCCAACACTTTCGGATTTTGTTTGATTTCCAGCATTCGCAGTTCTTTGGGTTTTTTGGTTCAATAAATTTTGAATTCTTGGCAACAGAAAAAAATAAAACACTAATTTTTTTTAAAAATCCAAATTAATACTTATGATGGATGCAGGTACCATATTGGAACTGAAGTAGGTCTAAACTTATTTAAATAAAACTACAGAAGCAGCATTATTTTGCTACAGCACTCCATTAACTACATTCTTAGATACAGGAGAATATCCTGGAGAAACTAGCATCTAACTAATATGATGTATTATTAATGATAAATGATTATATAGCAGTGAGCTCTCTCCTAAGAAATGTGCTTTCTTGCCCCTATTTGTAGCACTTCCCTCCACATTTTGCCTCTGGTGATGCAAATTATTTTCAAGATTAATGGATTGAAAAACAGAGTTTAGTGATGGGTGCATGCAAAATCTTGCACTTCTGGCTCCCACGCAGCATTACAAATGTAATAAATATAATCAAAATAATCAAAATAATCAAAATATTTTGGATGAACCAAATTAGCATTCACACTCAACAATAATGCTGTTTTTAAACCAATTCTCAATTCCATGTTGTATTCTCGAGTCTGTTTGTAAATTCAAATGATTCAATCTCCTATCTGGATTTCAAAACTAATATTAATCTTACTATTATAGTAAGCCCAGTCCTTTGTAATGACCTCGACCTTTCAGTTGCTTAGAACTTCAAAAAATCCTCTTGCTCTCATATTCACACTTTTGACCTGCTGCTGCAATGTTCCAAAGAAGCAAAATGCAATCTCAAGGAACAAGACCTAATTTTCTGCTTAGTATCTTCACAACCTTGACAATTCAATAATGAATTCTACACCTCAAAAACCTGACCTCATGTCATTTATCCTCCATTATTCTTAAATTCCTTCTCCATCCACTACCCCTTTACCCACATTCACACCTGAATTTATATCAATTTTATATCTTTCTATTTCACTCCAATTACAAATCCTTTGTCTTCAACACTGGGTATCAACATCATCTGCTCCCCTTGCCCATCCTCTGCTTCTGTCCAGAAATATTTTTAAAAACATTTTCCAACTCCTTTCAGTTCAAAAGAAGTCATGTTGGACTCTGTTAATTCTGCTTCTCTCTCCATTGATGCTGCCCATTGGGTTGCTCCTGAATTTTCTGTTTGTTCCAATTGAAGGTCATGTTTAAACAAATTTGACACTGGAGCATAAACACAGAACAATAGGCAAGTACTAAAATTATGTTCAAGTGCCTTGCTTATTGTCATGATCATTCTCTCTTATGCAATACCTTGGAATTGAGGATTGTTTGCTTGCACTCTGTGGTAAAGGGCTCGGAGATAGTCGATTAATCCGATGCATGATCTACAGGCTCTGGTATTTGATGCAGGCAATGCTTGGATGGCCAGGCAGATGAATTATTGCGAGATTTGTAAGGTTGCTCCAATGCAACAGCTTTGCCTCTGTGTATTCTTAACAAAGATGCACTGTGCTCAGTGCTTTCCTGAAAAAAACATTTGCTAGTTTTTTTTGGTCACAAGCCAGGAAGTCCTGACAGTTGGCAGAGAGGTTTGACCTCTTCAGGGATGTTTTGTGGAGGTCCCTAAAGGATTTGCAGTGAGTTTCAATGATCAACTTCCATTGCTTTAGGAGAAGACAATTTCACACTTTAATTACATTGAGAGAGAAAAAAAATCTCATCTGCATCTTAGAAGGGAGATTGCTTATTCTTCAATAGTATACGCTACTTATGGTCTACTCCAAAATAAGAAAAAACCTCCATTATCCACCATCCACCTCTCGTTCTTTAAACCTTCTATTGGTACCGTCTCATCCTGATTTTTAATTCATTCACAGGATACAGGCATCCCCAGCATTTATTTTCTATCCCTAATTGCCCTGGAGAAGCTGCAATCTTGAAATATTGTAAACCATGCTGTCTATGTACACACTTAGCACTTCAGTGCTGATAGAGCTGCACTCACCCAGGGAAATGGAGAGTCCTGAGTTTTGCTTTGTAGATAATGCAAAGACATTAGGGAACCAGGTAGTGAGTTACTGACCAAATTTTCACTACTCATTAAGAGAACAAATTCCTTTGTATCTTATTCTAAGTGAATGTTCCTTAGTTTAAGATTCTCCACGAGAAAACATCTTTCAATAACTAGTGTCAAGCCCCATTAAAATCTTGCATGCTTTAAGCCTGTACACCCCCAACAACCACCACCCCCAACTCTAATGAAGAGGTCTAACCTGTTTAGTCATTCTTAATAAGTCAACCCTTCAGCCTACGAATAAATCCAGTGAATCCCTTTTAAACTCCCTCAAATGCTAGTATAACCTTTCTTAAATATTGAGACCAACACTGCATACAGAATTCCAGGTGTGTCCTCACCAACAGTCTTCACAGTTGTAACAAGACTGCCCTACTTTTAAAAATCCCTAGCAATAAAGGCCAACAGTTGTCTTCTTACAACACCTGCACGCTAACCTTCATGTTTTATGCACAAGAACACCCAGATAGAACCCTGTGATGCATTGTTTTAGAATCTCTCTCCATTTGAACAAGTCTGTTGCTTGATTCTTCACACGTTACTGCATTAAACTCTATCAGCCAAGTTTTTGCCCTCTCACTCAACCTATATACTGGGGACATACCTTACAACATGCCCTCACACCTATTTTTGAATCAGCATTAAATTTGGATACATTACACTGTCCCCTCCTCCAAATCATTAATACAAACAGCAAATAACTGTTCCTTGTGGCACTCCAGTAATTGCACCCTTCCAATCTGAAAATGACCCATTACTGGGTCTGTCTTCTTTGTATTAACTAATCCTGAATCGACACGAATATATTACTTCCAATACGATAAGCTCCCATTTTGTGTAATAACGTTTTACATGGCATGTTACGGAGTGTCTTCTGAAAATCCAAATACATTACATATACCAATTCTGCTTTATTAACTCTACTTGTTATATTCTCAAAGACCTCTAGCAAATTTATCAAACAAGATTTCTCTCACAAAATCATGTTAACTCTCTGATGGGGTTAAACTTTTCTAAATGTTTTGCTGCTTCTTTCTTAACAATGCACTGTAGCTTTTTCCCAACAACAGATGTTAGGTAAAATGGCCTAAAGTTTCCTGCTGTTTATGAGATAGTCTTAAACGTTGACCTTTCAGTTTACTTTTTATTCTGGTTCTAACTTCTGCTGCATTCTTCTGCGTATATTTTCAACTCCTTCCCAGCACATTTAATTATTTTCACCTCTTCTCTACCTTACATGTATGCTCTTCTTTCATTCTTCAAACATCCCTTAAATTCATGTTCTCCCAATTTAGTTCAAATATACATTTACAACCAGAGTTATACAATTTGCCAGGACTTCGTGCCTAACAGACACCCTAATCTGTCAGCATTTGACACATATCCCTCTGAAACTTTCCTGTTAATATACCTTTTAAAATGTTGCAATTGAACGCCTTGACTACTTCTTCCAACAGCTTGTTGCAAACACACACTACCTTCTCTGAGCAAGTTACTCCTCAGGTCCTTTTTAAAATCTTTCCCTTCTCATCTTAAACTTATGCACTCTAGCCTTGGACTCCCCTACTCATGATTGACTATGACCCTAGGCCCCTCATGATCTTAAGGTCATCCATCAGCATCTGACATTCCAACCTTTTTAACCTCTCCCTATAACTCAACTCCTTCAGTCCTGGCAAAATCCTTTTAAATTCTGTACCACCCTTCTTGCAGAAGGGCAACCAGAATTGTACATGGTTTTCTAAAAGTGGCCTCACCAATGTCCTGTCCAGCCACAACATGACATCCCAACACCTACATTCACTGTTCTGACCAATGAAGGCAAGTGTGTCAAATATCATCTTCACCATCCTGTCCACTTACGACTCCACCTTCAAGGAACTATACACGTGCGGCCCTTGATCTCTTTGTTCATTAACAATCCCCAGGGCCCTACAGTAGCTGACAGAAAGTGAGGACTGCAGATGCTGCAGAGTCAAAATCAAAAATTGTGGTGCTCTGAAAGCACAGCAGGTTAGGCAGCATCCAAGGAGCAGGAGAGTCAACGTTTCAGGCATAAGCCCTACATCATCATCCTGATGAAGGGCTTATGCCTGAAACTTTTATGCTCCTGCTCTTCGGCTGCAGCCTGAACTGCTGTGCTTTTCCAGTGCCACACTTTTCAACTCCCTCCCTATCAGTAGCTGTTTAAGTCCTGATCCGGTTTGCCGTATCAAAATGCTAAACCTCACATTTATCTAAATCAAACTCCATCTGCTAGTCCTCATCCCATTGGCCCATCTGATCAAAGTCTCTCTTGAATCTTGTTAATGCTTCTTTAATTTGCACATGCTACAGTTTGTAATTCAGAGATTAACACCTTTGTAGGTCCATATTTTAACTATGCCCGGAGCTATTCTTAATCCCTCAGCAGAGCCTCTTTCCTAGTTCCACCTGGGTTGCTGGCTTTTCGTGAAGTCCTCCCATTTGACATTTCTCTCCAACACAGAAGAAATGTCCTGAAACTTGGCACCAGGTAGACAATGCAGCCTTCAGAGCTGTTGCTCCAGAGAATAGTATCTCGTCTGTCTGTCCAGCTATTTTTATTCCATCTAATTAGTTTAACTAGTTTAAGTGAATTTCTTAACTCTACTCTTCAGGTGCAATGTTTCCAGATTTAAACCATTGAGCCAATCAAGAGAAACATGGAAAATATTTCTGGTCATCCTGCTATAGGAAGGATATTATTGAACTGGAGAAGGTGCAGTAAAGATTTACAAGGATGTTACTGGGACTGAAGGATTTGAGTTATAAAAAGTGGCTGGAAAGGCTGGGATTTCGTTTACTGGAGCATAGGAGGTTGAAGGAAGATCTTAGAAGTTTATAAAATCATGAGCGGCACAGTTAGGGAGAATAGCAAAGATTTTTTTCTCGAAAGTAAGGAATTTAAAACCGGAGGGCATAATTTTAAGGTGAGAGGTGGAAGATTTAAATGGGACCCGAGAGGCCACTCATTCACACAGAGGGTGGTTTGTATGTGGAATAAACCTCCAGAGAAAGTAGTGCATGCAGGTACAGGTAGAATAATTAAAAGACATTTGAACAGGTGACCTGTACAAGAAAGACGGATTGCACCCAAATTGGAAGGGGACTAATATACTGGCAGGGAGATTTGCTAGAGCTGCTCAGGAGTATTTAAACTAGTAAGGTGGGAGAGTGGGACCCAGGGAGATAGTGAGGAAAGAGGTCAATCTGAGGCTGGTACAGTTGAGAACAGAAATGAGTCAAACAGTCAGGGCAGGCAGGGACAAGGTAGGATTAATAAATTAAACTGCACTTCTTTCAATGCAAGGGGAAAGTGAGGACTGCAGATGCTGGAGATCATGGCCGAAAATGTGTTGCTGGAAAAGCGCAGCAGGTCAGGCAGCTTCCAAGGAGCAGGAGAATCGACGTTTCGGGCATGAGCCCTTCTTCAGGAATCCTGAAGAAGGGCTCATGCCCGAAACGTCGATTCTCCTGCTCCTTGGATGCTGCCTGACCTGCTGCGCTTTTCCAGCAACACATTTTCGGTTTCAATGCAAGGGGCCTAACATGGAAGGCAGATGAACTCAGGGGATGGATAGGAACATGGGACTGGGATATCACAGCAATTATAGAAACATGGCTCAAGATGGACACCCCGCAGACTTTGACGCTCCACGGAAAACAGCCCCAGCCCGTTCAGCCTCTCCCTGTAGCTCAGACCCTCCAACCCTGGCAACATCCTTGTAAGTCTTTTCTGAACTCTTTCAAGTTTCACAACATCTTTCTGACAGGAAGGAGACCAGAATTGCATGCAATATTTCAACAGTGGCCTAACCAATGCAACATGACCTCCCAACTCCTGAACTCAATACTCTGACCAATAAAGGAAAGCATACCAAATGCCTTCTTCACTATCCTATCTACCTACGACTCCACTTTCAAGGAACTATGAACCTTCACTCCAAGGTGTCTCTGTTCAGCATCACTCCCTAGGACCTTTCCATTAAGTGTATAAGTCCTGATAAGATTTGCTTTCCCAAAATGCAGCACCTCGCATTTATCTGAATTAAACTCCATCTGCCACTTCTCAACCCATTGGCCCATCTGGTCCAGATCCTGTTGTAATCTGAGGTAACCCTCTTCGCTGTCCACTACACCTCCAATTTTGGTGTCATCTGCAAACTTACTAACTGTACCTCTTATGCTCGCATCCAAATCATTTATGTAAATGACAAAAAGTAGAGGACCCAGCACCGATCCTTGCGGCACTCCACTGGTCACAGGCCTCCAGTCTGAAAAACAACCCTCCACCACCACCTTCTGTCTTCTACCTTTGAGTCAGTTCTGTATCCAAATGGCTAATTATCCCTGTATTCCATGAGATCTAACCTTACTAATCAGTCTCCCACAGGAAACGTTGTCAAATGCCTTACTGAAGTCCGTATAGATCACATCTACTGCTCTGCCCTCAATCTTCTTTGTTACTTCTTCAAAAAACTCAATCAAGTTTGTGAGACATGATTTCCCACACACAAGGCCATGTTGACTATCCCGAATCAGTCCTTGCCTTTCCAAATGCATGTACATCCTGTCCCTTAGGATTCCCTCCAACAACTTGCCCACCACTGAGGTCAGGCTCACCGGTCTATAGTTCCCTGGCTTGCCTTTACTGCCCTTCTTAAACAGTGGCACCACGTTTGCCAACCTCCAATCTTCCGGCACCTCACCTGTGACTATCGATGATACAAATATCTCAGCAAGAGGCCCAGCAAGCACTTCTCTAACTTCCCACAGAGTTCTTGGGTACACCTGATCAGGTCCTGGGGATTTATCCACTTTTAACCGTTTCAAGACATCCAGCAATTCCTCCTCTGTAATCTGGACATTTTGCAAGTTATCACCATCTATTTCCCTACAGTCTATATCTTCCAGATCCTTTTCCACAGTAAATACTGATGCAAAATATTCATTTAATATCTCCCCCATTTTCTGTGGCTCCACACAAAGGCTGCCTTGCTGATCTTTGAGGGGCCCTATTCTTTCCCTATCTATCCTTTTGTTCTTAATATATATTTGTAAAAAGTTAATCGCTCCTCACCCAGAAGGACAACAATCAGGATATCCATCTGAGGCAATGATAAAATTGTTAGATGAGTTAATGGCACAAAACATCATGAGTGAATATGATTTAGTAGCCATTGTGGAGACATGGTTGCAAGATGATCATAACTGGGAGTTAAAGATCCAGGGGAATCAGACTATTTGGAAGGACAGGCAGGGAGATAATGTAGCTCTGATATTTAAGGACAACATCAGGGCGGTGGCGAGAGATGATATAGGTTCTATGGAGAATCCATTTGGGTGAAAATTAGAAATTCTAAGAAGAAAAAGGCACTCATAGGTGAAGTCTTTCAGCCACAAAATAATAATAGCACATAGGGGCAGGCAATAAACAAAGAAATAACTAATGCCTGTAAAATAGTACGACAATTATCATGGGGGATTTTAATCTACACGTCGATTGGTCAAACCAGGTCAGTCAGGTTAGCCTTGAGCAAGAGTTCATTGAATGTGCCCACGATAGTTTTCTTGAACAGTACATAATGGAACTGGGGAGGGAGCAAGTGGTCCTGTGTAATAAGACAGGGAGAATTAATTATGTCATAGTTAGGGAGCCTCTTGGAAGCAGCGATCACTGTATGGTTGAATTTAGAATATAGATGGAAAGTATGAAGTTAAAATCCAATACTAGGGTCATGTGCTTAAATAAGGGAAACTACAATAGGATGAGAGAGGAATTAGCTAAAGTAGACTGGAAACAAAGACTTTATGGTGGGACATTGACTAACAGTGGAGGACTTTCAAAGCAATTTTTCAAAGTGCTCAGCCAAAGTACATACCAGTGAAAATGAAGGACTATAAGAAAAGGGGTAATCTGTCAGGTGCCTAAGGAAATAAGGAAGGCTATCAAATTCAAAGATAAAGCATACAAAGTGGCCAAGATCAGCAGGAAACTAGAAGATTGGGAAAGCTTTAAATGTCAACAGAAAACCACAAAAAGAGTTATGAAGAAAAGTAAGATAGATTATGAGAAAAACTAGCTCAGAATATTAAGACAGATAGCAAACATTTCTATATATATATATAAAAAATAAATAAAACAAAAAAATTGACTAACGTAAATATCGGTCCTTTCGAGGGTGAGAACGGGGATTTAGTATGAGGATATGAGGAAATGGCTGAGGCATTGAATAGGTATTGTGTTGGTCTTCACAACAGAGGACACGAATAATAGGTGAGCAATTGCCAAAGGGACGAATGTAGGTGGAAACAATCATGATCATGAAAGAGGTTGTGTTGGGCAAGCTAACGGACCTAAGAGTACACAGGTCTCATGGCCCGAATGGAATGCATTGCTGTATGCTAAAAGAGTATGTGGGAGAAATAACAAATGGTAATTTGTGATAAACTAATGTAGCCTCCTTTGTTTAAACCCAGGCCTTGGATTGGATTTTACCTTCACACTTTCCATCTATATTCTAAATTTAAACATAGTGATCACTCCTTTCAAGAGGATCCCGAACTATGACATCATTAATTTTTCCTGTCTCATTACATAGGACCAGATCTAGGATAGCTTGGTGGCTCAGTGGTTAGCACTGCTGCCTCACAGTGCCAGGGATCCGGTTCGATTCCAGCCTCGGACGACTGCCTGTGTGGAGTTTGCACATTTGCGTGGTTTTCTCCAGAGTGCTCCAGTTTCCTTCCACAGTCCAAAGATGAGCAGGTTAGCTGAATTGGCCATGCCAAATTGCCCACGGGTTTAGGTGCACTAATCAGAGGGAAACGGGTCTGGGTGGGTTACTCTTCGGAGAGTTAGTGTGGATTTGTTGGGTTAAACAGCCTGTTTCTACACTGTAGGGAATCTAATCTAATCTAATGGGGCGGCACGGTGGCTCAGTGGTTAGCACTGCTGCCTCACAGCACCAGGGTCCCAGGTTCGATTCCAGCCTCGGGTGACTGACTGTGTGGAGTTTGCATGTTCTCCCAGTGGCTGCGTGGGTTTCCTCTGGGTGCTCTGGTTTCCTCCCACAGTCCAAAGACGTGCAAGTCAGGTGAATTCGCCATGCTAAATTGCCCCTAGTGTTAGGTGTATTAGTCAGAAGGAAATGGGACTGGGTCGGTGACTCTTTGGAGGGTCGGTGTGGACTTGTTGGGCCGGTGTGGACTTGTTGGGCCAAAGGGCCTGTTTCCACACAGTAGGGAATCTAATCTAAATAAATTCCCCGGTTCTATTACATACTGTTCAAGAAAATTCATTAGACTCTGGGGCAGTTTCAGCAGGTTGGAAAACAACAAATGTGACACCATTGTTTAAAAAGGGGGGTAGGCAAAAGATGGGGAATTATAGACCAGTTAGCTTATCTTCTATAGTAGGGAAAATGCTTGAGTCAATTATCAAAGGAAGAAATACCAACGCATCTAGATAAATAGTGCTCATTGGGCAGAAGCAGCATGGGTTCATAAAGAGCAGATCATGCTTAACTAATCTTTTGGAATTCTATGAAGACATTACAAACATGGTGGACAATGAGGACCCAGCAGATGTGCATCTAGACTTCCAAAACCATTCAACGAGGTGCCACACGAAAGGCTGTTGCATGAGATAAAGATGCAAGGTATTACAGGCAAAGTATTAGCATAGATAGATGATTGGTTAACCAAGAGGAAGCAAAGAATGGGAATAACTGAGTCCAATTCTGGTTGGCAGTCAGTCAGTCAGTCACTAGTGGCGTGCCTCAGGGGTCAGTGTTGGGATGCAATTATTCACAATTTACATACGCGATTTGGAGTTGGGGACATGTAGTCTGTCAAAGTTTGCGGATGACTAAGACGAGTGGAAGAGCAAAGCGTGCAGAGGACTGTGAAACTTTGCAAAGGGACATAGTTAGTTAAAGTGAATGAGCAAAGTTCTGACAGATGGAGTACAATGTTAGTAAATATTAAATCATCCATTTTGGTAGGAATAACAGTAAAAAAGGACTATTATTTGAATAGTGAAAAAATTGCAGCATGCTGCTATGCAGAGGACCCTGGGTGTCCTTGTGCATGAATCACAGAGGGTTGGTCTGCAGGTTCAACAGGTAATTAGGAAGGCAGATGGAATTTTGGCCTTCATTGTTAAAGGAGTTGAGTTCAAAAGCAGACTGGTTTCACTGCAGCTGTACAAGGTGCTGGTGAGGCCACACCTCAAGTACTGTATGCAGTTTTGGTTTCCTTACTTGAAAAAGGATGTACTGGCACTAAAGAGGGTGCAGAGGAGGTTTACTCGGTTGATTCTAGAGTTAAGCCTTATGAGGAGAGATGGAGTAGACTGGGATTATATTCATTGGAATTTAGAATAATGAGTGGGGATCATATAGAAACATATGAAATTATGAAAGGAATAGATGTTTCCACTGGTGGATGAAACTAGAAGAGGGAATAGCCTCAAAATTAGAGGGAGCAGATTTTGGAATGAATTGAGAACTAACTTCTGCACGAAGAACTCTGTGAAACTATGGAATTCCCTGCCCAGTGAAGCGGTCGAGGCTTCTTCAATAAAAGTTTTTAAAGCTAAGGTAGATAACTTTTTGAACAGTAATGGAATTAAGGATTATGGTCAGAGAGTGGGTAAGTGGAGCTGAGCTAGGTGGGTAAGTCATGGAAAGATCAGCCATGATCTTATTGAATGGCAGAGCAGGCTCAAAGGGCCAGATGGCCTGCTCCTGCTTCAAGTTCTTACGTTCTTATGAACCCTGGCTCGGGAATGGTCACAATATTTGTGACAACCTATTAAACTTTTTGTAGTCATTTGAAGAATATCACTATAAGGCCATTTGTGCAACATAGAACACAGCATGACTTCCTAAGAGAGGACAGCACAAAGATTGTCATCGACAGTGTTCTCCCACTGAAATATTGAACTGAGTTAATTACAAATACTGCTGTTGAGTAGATTCTGCTGAAATCTTCATATGTTCATCATTTCTCAATGAGCAGAAACTTCCTTCTGGCAAGCTGATTGCTCTGTCCGTAATCTGAAGCTTAAATCAGTCAAGCTAAGGACCAATGGAAGGTTAATTCAAGAATTTTCAGATTTACATAGCTTCACTAACCAAAACGTAATGCAACACAATGCTTATCCAGACAAGGTAGTCTAATCAGTCAATTTCATACTTATAGAAAGTTTGCTCTATTGACATGGGCAACCTTCCACTGTTCAATTGTTTGGCAACATTCTCAAAGGTTTAAATTCAATTTTTTTTTAAAAAAGCATTGTAGATAGAGAATAAATAAATGCTGATACAATGCTTCCGAAAGACAAAAAAATGAACATCATTGATAACTGAATAGTTTGAGATAAACTATGTGATTGATGAACAGCATAGTCAAATGAAGTTTGCAAAGGCTCAATAAAGCATAACCATAAGAGCATGTGGCACAGCAGAAGCAAGCAATTCAGCTCATTGAGTCTGCTCCACCATCCAATGAGACCATGGCTTATCTTATGATCCTCAACTCCACTTTCCTGCCTTGGCCTCCTTGATTCTTTTACAATTAAAAAATCAGCCTTGAAGACACTCAATGACCCAGCCTTTATAGCCCTCTATGGGAAAGAATTCCAAAGTTAGGGAGGGAGAGAATCAAAATAGTGAAGGTTGGGAAAAACTAGGGGTTATAAGGTGAAGATCTGTGAACATGAAACAGGTAGGAAAGGGCTGTGACTGTGGAATATAATAAGCTGAATTTGGGTGGAGCAGCAAAAACTTCAGTTCAGGGAACATACCTGCGAGGGGTGCTATCTTCATGGGGTGGAATGATGATCACTTTAACTGTTACAGATGTTCGTAGCAGATCAATCATTTGTTCATGGGTCAGAGTTGCCACAGCAACTTTACAGATTTCCACCAGCCGGCTGCCTTGTCGGAGACCTGCTTGCCATGCGTAGCCATAGGGTTCGACATCTGCTACAATGCCTTCATAGTTAACATGGAAACCAAGCTGGCCTAGGCCATTTCTCCTCAATGTCATCTCAACAGTCTCGCATCCCTTTGTGGTTACCTGAAAAGGATCCAGACAATATTCTGAGGGATGTAAGTTTGTGTTGAATATAAACTTGTAAATAAACATACTTTCCATTGTCAATACAGTTTACAACTGTTTTGCATAGATTTTGGTGACCAGCACTGAGAAATGGTGAGTAAAACCACAATTGAACAGAATGAAGTTCAAAGATCAAAGAGGCAGCTGCAAGGTGCAGGCATTCAAGGAGAAAATTTCGGGAACAGAGTCAAGACAACTGGAAGTACTGTCACAAACAATGAAGCTTAGACTAGAATAAGGGAAATAAAGTGAACATGGATTGGGGTGGGGTGAGGTGGACAGAAATGATTGCTGAAATAAAGGAGAGCTATTCGACAGACAAACTTTAAATTTAGTATATGGGAAGCAATGCAATATCACACAGCAGTCTTAACATTAAGCCAATGCATTCCAAGTTCATAGGTAATTATTTTATGTTACAATGTTATTTCAGCGGATCACATTTCCTGCTCCATTTTCAAGCTAATGCCATCTCTTGGTTCACCTTGTGAATGATGGTTCTCTCACACCCCCTCGCCCTCGTTTACCAGGAACACACCAGAATCCATATCCAAATACATAATAAGCCACCATTTCTGCTTCCTCCAATGCAATGCCATCACCTGACATTCCCCCTTCCCCTGTCAGCATTTTGGAAAGACCATTCACTCCAAAATAACCCTGTGCTTTCCTTCTCTACTCCCTAACCCCCATTTTCCCACAGATGATGCAAGACCAGCCCACTCCCTTCCTCCATCCTCACTACCCAAGGTTCCAGACAGACTTTTCAGGTGAAGCAGTGACTTACTAATGACTACATTCAATCTAGTCTACTATAATCACAGCTCACAGTGAGGTCTCCTCTACACTGCGGAGACAAAACGCAACACCTATTTTCTGCCTGCCTGCTAGTTGCAAAGTCCAGATCCCTTATCTCCTTTTAACCATTTTCTCAACCTCAATTTTTTTCACATCTCTCCAGTTCTCTGTATTCCTGCACCACTGTTTGAACTGTACCCTATAGTCTATATCACCTCACCTTATTCTTTCCACACAATTTACGTTACACTTCTCTGCCTTAAATTTCTTCTGCCCATGTCATCAGTTTGTGAATCATTACTGTCCAGATAGTTCACAATACATCCAAGCTTGAAAATTTTGAAGTTATGTCCTGTACATCCAAGACCAGCCTTTAATATGAATTATTAGAAGCAGTGATTCTAAGCCCCTTGGAAAATCCCACCACGTTCCTTTCACTGTTTCCAAACCAAACAAAATCTTTGATTCACCACTACTCAGTTTTATACCATTAAATCACCACTATTCTTTTTATTCCACGAAACTCAACTTTGTGGAAGGGCTTATTATGTGACACCCTTTTGGAAGCTGATAATTACTAAATTAATTGCCTTCCCTTATCAATTACCTTTCATTAAAAAAAGATTGAATTATTTAAACTAAATTTGCTTTTATCAAACCTGGCCCGATGATTTGATTCAAGCTCATTTCTAAAAACACTCTCATCATTCGTGGTTGAACATACTAGCCTCTAACTTCTAGATTTGTTCTTAGACCATCCTTTGATTCCTATATTTCAGAAAATGTATCATGTAATGTATCCCCATGATTCACACTCCTTTCAATGTTTACACAGCAGACTTTAGTGTGGAACTTTGTAACGTGACATATTTTTGGGTTTTATTTAAGATGCTTGGGATGCCAATTTCTTAAAAAATGCCATAAATGTTGGTCTGATAACATCTTATCCTTCAAAATCAATGTTGGATGCTGTTCTCAAGTTTGGTCCATTATTAATATAATAATTCTATGGTTGATTTGATTGTCTTGTTTCCCACAAATGAAATTGGCAGCTTTTTAGATCAAAGTGCATCAGGAAAGTAAGTACAGAGGAGATAAATGGAAATAAGTGAAATAAAAACAGAAGTTGCTGGGAAAGCTCAGCAGGTCTGACAGCATCTGTGACCAGAAATCAAAGATAACGTTAGGGGTCTGGTTACTCTTCCTCAAAAATAAGAGATGTTTTACTGGATTTAAGTAATGATAAATCATTTGAAATTGTTCACCGAATGAAAGTAGGTAAATGTAGGAGCCTCATCGAGTTAAAATGACATTTTCACCCTGTATATATTAATTTTTTATGATGGTATTATGATGGCCTTTTGGTTGCTTTTCAATCCAGTATTCTGAGACTATTTTTTGCAATATGAACAAGGAATTGTTTGAAGCATAGACACAATTTAACAAAAATAAAATAATGATTTGTTCTGGACTGCATTACTAGCAGTCAAACTAATGGTGGGTGCTCAAACTACAGGTTCAAAAAGGAGACAACAAAGAAAGGACAAATTTGGTGACAGCAAGTAAGGAAACCAATTTACAGAGTAGAAATAGGAATTTATGAAAAACAATCAACCAACCATTCACCAAACAAAACAGCACTTTGGGGCACTTAACTTCTGATCTGGACTTATGTTACAGATCATATTTAACTGTACATGAAATCAATTTTTTTGTTGCAACACAAAACACAATCAATATTAGTTTATTCTACAGATATGAATCTTCAATCAAGTACTAAACAACTGATAAGCACACAGCACCCCGAAGGAAATAGAATTCTTGCTTTCTTGCAAATGGTTTTATGCATGGGAAACTGTATCTCACTAACTTGATTGAGATTTTTGAAGAAGTGACAAAGATGATTGACGAAGGCAGAGTGGTGGATATTGTCTACATGGACTTCAACAAGGTGTTCAACAATGTTCTGTATGGTACGTTGGTTAGCAATATTAGATCACAGAATCCAGGAAGAGCTAGCCACTTAGTTACAAAATTGGCTTGAAGGTAGGAGACAGGGTGGTGGTGGTGGAAAGTAGTTTCTCAGGGGATTTGGAGAAGGAGGATGTTTCAAGTTGCTACTCACCAAGGTCCCACACTAATTCTGCTAGATGAGAAAGAACAAAGAACTAGATGAGAAATTTGATATGCCTACCAACAGAAGGATGTTCTGTAAACGAGTCATATTTGACTTGAAATGTTGACTTTGTTTCTCTCTGTACAGATGCTACCAGACTTGTTATTTATTTCCAGCAATTTCTATTCGTTATTACAGCAAGCGGCTAATGGGCATATGTTACAAAGTGTTTGGTGTACTGGAAAGTCAAAGAGAAAGCTGAGAGGTATGGAAGAGTCCAGCACCAGCTGGTGATGGAACTTTGTGCATGATGTTTGCAGCATACCACTCCCAGCAGTTACCTCCATCTGTACACATGTGGAATCTACGAATGTTATAAATTTCGTTGCAGAATAAGTGGCTTCACTCAATATGTAAGTGATGTAAGGGATGGCTCAGACTACTGGCATCATCATTCTAGATGATTTTGTTAAAAGTAGACTCCTGGCGGCAGTCTTGATGCCTGCAGCCTGGACTCATGGTGGTGGTAGGCCCAGAGATTGCTTTGTTGGTTGTTCCGGTGCCAGAAATGGAGATTCCTGTCAGCAATAGACCCAGAGCCTGGACTCTTGGTGGTGATGGCGGTGGGGTCTCCTGGGGCATCAATGTCCTCATTGCAGTTCCTGGAGTAGAATTCTTGGAGAGCCAGAGCACCTTGCTGAAGTCCTGAAGTTGTGCTTATGACCCCAATTTGAACAGAAGATGACATCTTACTTAAGTAATTTCTTTTATCCTCATTGTAACTCAAAACATTTTTCACTGTATCTTCAAGATACATGTGATAATAAATCATTCATTCATATCATCTATTTATCCATGTCGCCACCACCTCTACAAGCTCACATGCTGTTGTCTGTCTGTTGGCCAACCAGCTCAGGCTGCAGCACACATGCTACGGTATTGAAGTCTAACCTTTAGGACCCAAAAACTGCTCAAGGTAATCATTCAAAGCTTTCTGCAATCTCCTCCACTGAAAGTTAGCAGTTTCACATCAACCATGCTGAAACCACTGCATAGGATTAACAACTCAGGCAAAGGCACACAGAAGGAACAACATTCTTAGGGAACTTGACATGGTAGATGCATAAGGATTGTTTTCCCTTGTGGAAGAGTCTAAGAGCAGAGGGTATAATCTCAGAATAAAGATAAAGGCGAGGAGGAATTTATGCTCTGAGAGGATACTGAATCTGTGGAATCTTTACCACTAAGGGCTGTCGAGGCTGGGTCATTAAGTATTTTTTGAGGTGTTGAAGACAAATTTTTAATCAGTAACGAAATCAAGAGTTACAGAGAAAATGCAAGAACGTAGAGCCGAGGATGATCTGATCAACCATGTGATCATTGAATGGCAGATCAGACTCCGTGGGTTGAATGGCCTACTTCTGCACCTACGGCTAATAGTCTTATTACATGGATGATAGGCACTAACAGAATATACAAGGGATTTTATTGTATTTGGTCATTACTACCAAATTTACATATATTGCTTGAACTATATTTTGCAATATTTTTATTTTGTATTGGCAGAGAACATTGTGAGGGTCACTGAGGAAAATTAAGGAACATGATACTGTTAATGACTGGAGGGATGTCTTTGAGATTACTGATATCAATTGTTAAATATTCTATCATGTGAAGCCCAGACAGAAAAGGACATCACAATGGCTTCCTTCCCTCTCTTTCTATGTACTGCTGGACAGTCTGTTCCTTATGCTCCAGCTCCTTAGCACCACATCTAATCAATGGCACAAAGTGCCATTCCTTCTCAATAATAAGGTTGAATGACACATTAACACAAAAATTTTGAAACTCAAGTGAGAACTACAGTGCTTCTTCAGAGCAATCCACACAATGGAAGAATTTCTTGAGGACAATAATGCTGTGCTCTATTATGTTCTTGGTTATACCACTGAGCCCATACAAAATAGGTTTTACGATTCATTGCCTGTGGTTGCATAGTAATTCACATTGATAAAATGAAGTTCATGATAAAGGCAGGGCTAACATAAGCCACGTAGAAAAATATGTGGATATGAGTTTGCTCGCTGAGGTTGTAAGTTCATTTTCAGCCGTTTCGTCACCAGTGAGCCTCTGGTGGGCCAACCAGAACTCTATCAACAAACACATTGACGTAGACCCCATTTACCGCCCTCTGAGAAAAAGCACAGAAAATGATATCACTGCAAGAAATGGCATCACGACAGGAAATGACAGCACCAACCCGTGGAAATCTAAACAAGTAAGTAGAAAACGGGTCACTAACACAAGTACTTCACCGGAAGCTCAATGTTACCTAATATGATGACAAAATGTCTGAAAGCGAACCTCCAGCTCAGCGAGCAAACTTACATCCAAAACCTCAAACTGAGCTACAAATCTTCTCAAAACTTGCTATAAAAATATGTATACAGCCAATGGTAGCATAGAGTACAGTACTACAGTATGGAAACAGGCCCTTCAGCCCAACTCTTCCATGCCGAACAGGTTTCCTAAATTGAACTATTTGCCTGCATTCGGCCATATCTCTCTAAATCCTTCCTCTTCATGTACCTGTCCAAATGTCTTTTGGATGCTGTAATTGTACCCATATCTACCACTTCCTCTGGCAGCTAATTCCAAATACACGGCAGCCTCTGCGTGAAAACGTTTCTCCTCACTCCTCTCTCACTTTAAATTTATACCCTCTGGTTTTGGACTCACTCACTCTTGGGAAAAGACTTTGCTATTCATTTTATCCATGCCCCTCATGATTTTATAAACTTCTATAAGGTTACCCCTCAGTCTCCTATGTGTCAGGAGTGAAAAGTGGCCAGCCTGTCCAGCCATTCCTTACAAGTCAAACCTTCCAGTCTTGGTAACATCTTATGAAATCTTTTTTTGCATTCCTTCCGGTTTAATAACATCCTTCCTGTAGCAGGGCAACCAGAATTGTACACAGTACTTCAACTGTCACTTACCAAAGTTTTGTACGGCCGTAAGATGTCTCAACTCCTGTACTTAATGTTTTAACCGGTGAAGGAAGCATGCCAAATGTTCTCTTTACTACCCTGTTCACTAAATAGGAGGAAAACAACAACAAACTGCCATTCCTAGATGTCACAGTAGAGCAAACAGCCAATGGGGAATTTCAAACCAGCGTCAACAGGAAAACAACACATACGGACCAAATATTGAACTACAGAAGACACAATCATCCCAACATCCACAAACGAAGCTGCATCAAAACATTATTCCAACGAGCCACCACACACTGCAGCACAGAGGAATTACGCAGAGCGGAGGAAAATCACCTATACCGTGTATTCAAAAAGAATGGGTACCCAATGAACACAGTCCACTGATTTCTCAGCAACAAACCCAAACAAGCAGACAAAATGCGTACAGAAACCCTAGCCACTCTCCCCTACATCAAAGACCTCTCAGAAATGACTGCCAGACGACTCAGACCCCTTGGCATCATGGTAGCCCACAAACCCACCAACACTCAAACAGCAGCTAATGAACTTGAAAGACCCTATACAGACAACAAGCAAAACTAATGTTATTTCCAAACTACCTTGCAAGGACTGTAACAAACACTACATTGGACAAACAAGCAGAAAACTAGCCACCAGGATACATGATCAACTACTAGCCACAAAAGGACACCACAGCCATCCTCAGACAAGCCAAACACACACAAGAATTCCTAGAAACATGGCATTCCAACCAGAACTCTAGTTGATTTAGACCCCATCTACCACCCCCTGAGAAAAAGAACAGGAAATGACATCACAAGAAATGACATCACCAACCCAAAGAAACCCAGACATATAAATAGAAAGCAGAAATCAGCAGTGCTTTGCCCGGAGGCCCACCGAAAATGTTACCTAGTAGGGTGATGAAATGTCTGGAAATGAACCTTCCAGCTCAACGAGCAAACCTACATCCAGAACCTCAACCTGAGCTACAAATCTTCTCAAAACTCACCTCGCATTCAGCTGAATTAAACTCCATCTGCCATTCCTCAGCCCACTGGCCCAATTGATCAAGATCCTGTTGTACTTTTAGATAACCTCCTTCACTGTCCACTATACCACCAATTTTGGTCTCACCTACAAACTCACTAACCATACTTCCTATATTCTCAAACATCCTCATTCATTCTGCTTACCTTTGGTAAGCAGGAAGGAGATGAGTCTCTCTTTTTCTATTCTGAGCTCTTTAAGGACCTCACTTAGGAAGCAATCCACTGTCATCTGTGTTGTTTCTTAGACATCCAGTCATGTCTGGAATGAGTCAGTCACCTCAACAGCCACAGAAAGCACTGTCTGGTCTTAGTCCTGTTTTGAGTTTGCAATGTGGCACAGTAGTGGCAGTCAATGATAATCTGTGAAGTTAGGAGAATTGCCTAAAGACCCTTGACAGATATATTCTCCTGCAGAGTGCACTTCTGCTCTTCTTCCCTCTTGTTATATCTTCTCCCACTTCCCATGGCCTTGGTTCATTCTTCTTGTCATTATTCAGTTAAGAAAAAAGGCTTAAGAGAAAAAATGGCACCAATCTCTAAATTCAATTGATTTCAGCATTTGCTTTCAATTTAGAAACAAGTATTTAAGAACCAGCCAGACCATTCCCTGTTGACACCAAACTTTAAGCAATAGCAAAGGTAAAAACAACGACTGCAGATGCGGAAACCAGATTCTGGAGTAGAGTGGTGCTGGAAAAGCAGTTCAGGCAGCATCCGAGGAGCAGGAAAATCAATGTTTCGGGCAAAAACACTTCATCAGGAATGCTCTTTAAGCAATAACAGCAAAACTCTAAAAATTAGTCTAATTTGTCCTAGCTCTTTCTGGTTTAATAACATCCTTCCTATAGCAGGGCGACCAGAATTGTATACAGTACTCCAACTGTAGCTTTACCACCATTTTGTGCAGCCGTAACATGATGTCCCAACTACAGTACTCAATGCTCGAATCGATGAATAGAAAGATCGTCTGGCAGCTAAATAGCAAGTAGCATAATCCCTTTTAGAAGTGGCAGTGAGATCCTCTTTAAGTCTTTTTAGGAGATAGTTTGCTTTGCAAATTTACAACTAGAGTGTACCATTCAAAAATGGCAACAGTGAAGTTGCGATCATCTAGTATACATGCTATAGGTAGTTATCAGATGCACAGGTGTAGGCACAAATTTCTTTTTCACTACAACACTTCCTTTCAGAAGCATGCACTGCAAAATAGACACCAGTTTGAAATATTAGAAGGTCACTTTATTTCAATAAGAGCTCATCACAACCCAACTTCCCAACCATTACATTGAGACACTGAGTGCAGGTTATCATGAAGGTTAAAAATGAAGATGATGAAAATTAAAATGGAAGCACTTAAATGATGCCAAGGTGTGGGTTACAAAGGTAAATTAAAAAGACAACATGTACCCAGAGACAACATGTACCCAGAGACAACATGTACCCATGTACCCATGGACAGAAAGGGTTAAGACAATATGTTGAGAATGATCCAGATTTCAGCAATCAGTATAGAACAAGACAATTTAAACAAAAACTAAATTTTGTATGAATGAAGAAAAACGATGATAGAAACATTGCTAATAAAATCAGAAGGGTTTGCGAAAGAGATTTATCTGTTGCAAGCTGTGAGTAAGAGAAGATTCACCTATTTAACAATGGATATTTTATTACATTATTTCTGGGAAGGCTTCTGAAGACAGTTTTCAAGTTCTGACAGAATTGGACTTTGGACTTTGAAAGAAGGGAAGTTTCTTGAAAATGAAAGAAGGGAAGTTTCTTGAAGACAACTTTGTGAATAGAGGAGATACGCAGCAGGTCAGGCAGCATCCAAGGAGCAGGAGAGTCGACGTTTCGGGCATGAGCCCTTCTTCAGGCTGCGCTTTTTCAGCAACACATTTTCAGCTCTGATCTCTAGCATCTGCAGTCCTCACTTTCTCCTCCGCATAGAGAAAACATGCAGCTTCGCAGGTGTTGTAAAGATTTCAAAGTAAGAGGACATGAGGGGCAATATTTTTGCAAGGAGTTCCTGTGTGGAATGAGCTGCCAGAGGAAGTGGTAGACACAGGCACAGTTATAACATTTAAAAGACATTTGGATAAGTACATGAATTGGAAAGATTTGGATGGATATGGGTCAGGCAGGTGGGACTAGTTTAGTTTGGGAACATGGTTGGCATGGACTGTTAGACTGACGAATCAGTTTCTATGCTCTATGACTCTATAACGAATTGTCTTGTGTGCTGTAATAGTTAAAACACAGACACATCCTTGCAGTACAGAGCTACTAGCCTTACTTCAAACTAAGATACTTCTTTTTAAACATAAATTGCATATACATTATTGAAATATTCAGCTTCTCAATAACTTTGAGCTGAGATTATTCTCATAACCAGGGGCAGTATAGTTCTACAATAAGTTTGTACTGAAGAATAATTACATTAAATTAAGCAAGTAGGTTTTACTGCATTTCTCAGTTTAACCATGGAAATCAGTCTCGGATTAATACTAAAAATCTTAGAACTTTCATGTACAGTTAACATAGATGATCAAAAGAGGAGTAACATAGCAACTATTTATAAATGAAGTCTGTTATAACTCTCTCAGGAATATGTGAAACCTCAGATTATTGTAAATGTACAATTTGCAAGTTGTTTATATTGTCTTACTCGCTGTACTGCTAATACAAATGGGAATTATGGCAGGCATTGAGGTTTCAAAGATGTTTGCTTGTTCATTTTCCCCCTCCATTGGTTAAAAATGAAGAATTAAAACTTGCCTATTTGTTGTACTTAAGATTTCTGATTTATTATGTCCTGTATTTAATCAGAAAAGGTACATTCTAAGCATCTCACAATAAAACTTGTCTCAATGTTTTCAGGCTTGTCTTTTTGAAATGTTTTGTTACAAGGTACCTGAAGGGATCTTGATGAAATAGGTCAATAGGCTGAGAAATGGAAGGTGGAGATCAATCTGATAAGTGCGAGGTATTGCATTTTGGTACAATGAACAAGAATAGTGTCAAGAGTGTAGTGCTGGAAAAGCACAGCAAGTCAGGCAACATCCGAGGAACAGGAGAATTGACGTTTTGGGCATAAGCCCTTCATCAGGAATGATGAAGGGCTTATGCCCGAAAGGTTGATTCTCCTGCTCTTTCGATGCTGCCTGATCTGCTGTACTTTCCCAGCACTACATCCTCGACTCTGATCTCCAGCATGTGCAGTCCTCACTTTCTCCTAACAAACCAGGATAAGTCTAATACAATTTATGATAGTGCATTGGGTAGTGTTGTTAAACAGAGGGACTTGGAGTGCAGATACGTAGTTCTTTTAAGTTTGTCACATATAAACAAGCTGGTTTAAAAAGAAATCTGATATGCTTGCCTTCATTGCTCAGTCCTTTGCATACAGAAGTTGGAAAGTCATGGAGGTTATACCAGACATTGGCGCGGCTCTTCTGGAACACTGTGTTCAGTTCTGGTCACCCAGTTATAGGAAGGATATTATTAATCTGGAGATGGTTCAGAAGAGATTTACCAGAATGTTCCTGGGTATGGAAGGTTTGAGTTATAAAGGAAGGTTGGATAGGCTGGGACTTTTTTCACTGGAGCATAGGAGGTTGAGAGGCGACGTTATAGAAATTTATAAAATAATGAGAGGTGTCAATCGAGTTAATGGTAGTTGTTTTTTTCCCTACAATGGGGAATTTTAAGACTAGGGGACACATTTTTAAGGTGAGAGGAGAGAGATTTTAAAAAGACATGAGGGGCAAATTTTTCGTATGGGGTGGTTCACACATAGAATGAACTTCCTGAGGAAGTGGTGGATGTGGGTACAGTTACATTGAGAAGACAGTTGGATAAGTTCATGAATAGGAATTTATGGGATATGGGTCAGGAGCAGGCAGGAAGGACTAGTTTCGTTTGGGATTATGTTTGATATAGACAGATGGACCGAAAGGCCTGTTTCCGTGCTGTAAGACTCTATGACTATTAAACCAGCCCATCAATCTATACGGCAGCAGTAATGACATCATAACGTTTAATACTTTATCATTCATTAATCAATACTGTCTGGCCTGACTGATGTCTGTCACAACACCCCCCAATTGAGTCAGCATTATAATCGGCAACGGAATTTTATTTTCATGGGCGGGGGGATGATTTCAAAGCCCATCAACTGAAGTTTTCAAAAATCCAAACCTAACTAAACCAAATATTTTCAATGAAAAAGTGAATTCCTCAATAGTTCAAGGTGAAACTAAGAATAGCAGACAAAGACCTATGAGAAAAATACTTCGATGTTCTATTGGATACAGAAGCTCAAGCTCTCTACAGATTAAGACCACCAAAAGTAGTAAACAAAATGAAGATATTTTCTATAATCAATCTGCTCATAAATGTTGTTATACACTGCTGGAACAAGTGGGACTCAAACCCTGGCCTCCCAGCTCAGAGATAGGACTTTGACTATTTTGCAACAAGAATGGATTTATGAAAACAATCAACAGGTTTGTTGAACTTAATTAGCCTGGGCAAAGTTGCCAACTCTTCACTGGTTGTAAAAATCTAGTTAAATGGCATTAAACAGTCTTTACCTAGCAGATTTCAATACAAACCAACCTAAAATTTAGGTTAAAAGTACACTGCTAGGATGAGTTTTAACTATTCAAGCATGTTACAGCTAAAATGAGACCACCAGTATTTACATTACTTATTATGCAAAAATGGACCTTCCCTTAGCAGCAGCACTTCCAATATCCAAATGCAAAAATGCATCAAGAAAGACAAAAACATCAAAAGGGAAAGATCTTCAGCACCGGCAAAATTAAAGAACTAATGAAGCTTATGTCCAATGCCCATGAACCAACTTACAGAAGGATCTCTTACAATTTACAAAATGCTAACTAACTTCCCTCCCTGCTCATGGATCCCCCTCCAAACCTCATTGCTTACTCCTAAACAGCCCAGTTCATTGTTTTAGCTGAAAGAGTGTTGCTGGAAAAGCGCAGCAGGTCAGGCAGCATCCAAGGAACAGGAGAATCGACGTTTCGGGCATAAGCCCAAGAGACTTCAGCAGAAGAGGTAAGTGAGGAGCAAAAAACTTCAGCAGGAGAGGTAAGTGAGGAGCTTTGCGTGGGGGTGAGAAGAGCAGGAAGCATGGAGTGTGCGTTTGGGAATGAGCATGTCAGCCAACAAATGAAACAGTAGTTTATTTATTTTAAAAAAAAAAAGAGTATGCACAGTTAAATGAGCCACATTGAAAAATGAAAGTTAAAGCAACACTACTCAGTCAATTCCCTAATCTAAAAACTATACTCGAAGATATATTAACAAACATGTTTTAAACAGGTGAGATCTATAATAGCAAGATGATGACTTACCTCAAGTCTTTTGACTATTTCCTTAACTTCTTCAACGTTATTAAATGTCCTGACAAAAATGCATTCGCCCCGTTCATAGAAGATTTTAACAGTTGTTAGATTTGAAGTCCATCCTATAACATCTCTGCAGGAGCAATTGAATACTACCTGCTTAGAACTCTCTTCAATAAGGACCACAAACTCATTGGAGATACCCAACAAACAGTCAATTTCAGCAGCACAGCTATAGTCTTCTGCACGCACACTCCACACAATTGTTCCCAGACTATACATCTCAGCATTGGCATAAGGTCTTGATTTCTCTTTCTTTTTTGTTGCTAATGAAATAAAAGGAAACTTTCCAGAAGGATCAATTGGTGTGTTAGTGACACTATTCTCTGCTAGATCTTTTAAGTACTCCTGTCGTGTCCTTGTTGCCATGGCCCGGAATTTTTCTGACTTATGAGCAGCGTTCTCTGCATTGATCACCTTGGCAAGTAAAAAGTCCCGGAAGACAGATGACTTGGGGAAAGTGACATCTTTTGGAATTGGTGGGCCAAATGCAGGCACATCTTTTGACCGCGCCACAGCGACACTGCAAAAATAAAACCATGACATTATGCAAATCCAAAAAAGTGTAAATTGAGCTTTGCACACTCAACTTTTTTCTTGCTGTAAATGCTAACACTCTTTCCATTTATCCTAATTTCGGAATAAAGTTGTTTGAGTATGCAATTTCCCAAACTTGGGATATAGCAGTCTCTAATATTGACTGTAAACTGCACTAATTGATAGTGGAAAATATTAGTCATCATATTGTTGTATTGTACATAAGGATCAGAGATCACATTGGATATTTAAAAATTCCCATATTTTAATCCATATTAGCAATTTTCCATCAAGACAGAATGCAAAGAACCACAGAATGTGGATCCTCCTCACCTCTGAGAGGCTTCCAGTCTCAGTTGTAATTTCAATCAGTGCCAGAATCTGAGCAATAACCAAAACCTCAAACTGGCAATGGTATGGACTGGAAAGTGAATTACTCATCCTGAAGTAATATCCTGGAAAGAAATTACAGGCTAAATCTTCACCTGCCTAAAAACAGATGACCTGAGGTTATCTTTGCAAGCTTAACCCTGGTCAGTTAAATTTCTTACGTCTCAGGGAACCTGCCCAGATGAAGTGAATCAACCAACAGGTTGGTGGAGATTTTAAAAACTTTACTCCTAACTGTACCAATCTCTCTCCATATCCATAATCTTACTATTCCTACAACCACTGGGTTTATACATTAAACTCCACCCCCTCCTATCAATAGGATTGGACATTAGGGTGAAACTAAGGCATTAAGGAATGTCAAACTTTTGAATCCATGGCTGTAACAGACCATGCAGAAGCATTCAACAAGCCACTAGACACAGCAGTACCTGTTATTCTTTTAAGAAAACAAGGCCTATATTCCTTTCCTAGCACAAAAACATATACATTAATAACATTTGCAGTTTACTCACCTGTAACAGACATTTTCAGTACATGGGTTGTGCACCCTCACTATGACAAACACATGTTGAAAATGGGAACGAATGTTCTTTGGAGTGAATGGCAGGGCTCCAGGTTCTTGTAGTACGATAGTCACTATATCATTCCCAATGTGTCGTTTCCTAAGAAGCTGAAATCAAAAAGTGAAACTTAACCTTCAGGCTGCCTTTAAAGAATGAAGTAATTTATAAATTCACAGCAATTATTCTATCTGGGAAAATGGGACTGTAAATAGCAATATATATGTTAATGTTGTTGCTTCTCTGAGATCCACTGCATTTATGAATGAAGATAAAGTCAAACAAAACTATCCATGATATGGAGATGCCAGTGTTGGACAGGGGTGTACAAGGTTAAAAATCACACAACACTAGCTTATAGTCCAACAGGTTCAATTGGAAGCACTAGCTTTCCGAGCGATGCTCCATCAGGTGGTTGTTGTTTCTCAGTAACAAGCACTAAGTCTGACAAGAGGAAAAAATGCACATTTGTACACTAGGTTATACCGGTCTGAGGATGAGTAGAATGGCTCATATTTAACATGATTTATCACTGTCAAACAAATAGTAGCAAGAAAAATGAATTTCTCAAAAACTTGGAGTACACAGTATAAAATATTAAGGACATTATTAACCCCTCAAAGCACAGTTGGTAACTGCAATGTTTGGTGTTGAATGAAAATACAGTGCATGTAAATGCAGATGGAAAGAGCATTGCACAATTCCACTATTTCTGGAAGCATTTTGGGATTTAGTATTTGACATATTCTAAGTGTACAATTCTTAGGATGAACTAGTGACTTTGGACACATGTTTTCTATCACTGGGGTTTTCATTACATCAAACACAATGTTTGTATTGAGAAGGCGGCAGGAGCACTTCTAGATCTTAACCATGTACTGCTTTACTGGCTGTCATGTGAAGCAATTACAAAAAGATGATGTTAAATTAATGAAAGGTGGCATACTTAGTGTCATTAAAGATTGCAGATGAGCGTCAATTCAGGGTGTCTGCAGAGGGGGAATGTCGATTGAGGGTCCAGTAGAGGGAGGGATGCCGATTGGGGCGTCAGTGAAGGGGCGGGGTGTCGATTGAGGGTGTTGTCAGAGAGGGGATGTAAATTGAGGGCGTTGGCTGAGGGAGGGTGTGAATTGAGGGTGTGGCAAAGAGAGGATGTGAATTGAGGGGTATACTGGCCTCAGCTCCACCCTCACCCCAGGCTCAATACTTACAGGGGAACTCCCCCAATTCCAGCTGCATACATAACAGCCACTCAGGATCTCCCACGCACTTACATTCGGACTCCCAATCGTTGGCAGCCATGCACCGCAGAGTGCGTATGCCCTTGCCAGAAGTACAACTCCCATTAAGACCTGTGGGCCAAGCCCCTGTAAGACGCCAAGTTACCGGCCCACACCGTACAAACATAGGACTCGAAAGGCAGCATGGGGAATGCAGCCCATCCTGTGTGTGCTGGAAGAAGTGAGATCAGGAAAGTTGTGTGGAGAGAGAAACAATTCAGAACCGAGAGGGGCTTGAAAAAATGTTTTTTATATTGTAGATAGAAGGGGAATGAGAGTCAGGGGAGCAGATGGTAAGAGTCCCTGGAGTGTAAACTATCGATTAATAGATTTAAGGTGAGAGGGGAACGGTGTAAAAGGGAGCTGAGAGTTAACGTTTTTCACCCACAAGGTGGTGTGTATGGAATGAGCTGTTACAGGAAATGATGGAGGGTGGTATAATTACAACACTTAAAAAGCACATGGATGTGAATATGAATAGGAAGGCTTTAGATGTGATCTGGGCCAAATGCTGGTAAATGCGACTAGATCAGATAGGGATGTCTAGTTGGTGCTGACCAGTTGGACCAAAGAATATGCTTCCACGCTGTATGACTCTGTCAAGCTTGTTGGGCCAACGTCCGGCCTTAGCACTGAACAGATGAACAGCCCCACTGTCAGATATGTGCACTGCCAACATAGATAATAGAACAAGATGGCTTCTCAAGACAGAAGTTCCTTCTGAACAATTATCAAAATATTAAAACACAAAAGTGATCCTAGCTGCCCACCATTTTTTGGATTGGATGCGTCTACACGTGTCAAATTACGAGAGACCTTTTAATCAGCTTAAATGGTTACTCGCCTCTTGCAGGTGCATTAGCATTGCCTGACCATTGGAGTATTCTGATAAACTAGCACAACTGGTAATGGGAAAAAGACAGCTACCATGCTTCAGTATTTGAAAGATTTTTTGGGCTCTCATGTTATAGGCCAACAGATTTGATTGCTATGATTAGTCAAGAACTCTAGATTTTTTTGTTTCCTCGTGAGACTAATAATCTAGTTGGAGGCAAACTAAACAAATCTAAATCTGTTCTTATTTAATATCTTATGTCCTCCCGTGTGCGATTGTCCAGTCATAAAAGCTTTCTTTAAAAGGTACAATGTAAAATCATCCATACTTTCCAGTCGGATGTCAACTTGGTTACACAAGTGAGGTCTCTATCTCTGGCAACTGACTCAACACGGATGTCTATTTCACACCCACTGACTCCCACAGATACCTTGACTACACTTCTTCCCACCTCCTCACCACACAATAAAAGTGCAATCCCTTATTCCCAATTCCTCCGCTTCTGCCATACCAGCTCCAAGGAGGAGCAATTCCACTCCCAGACATTCCAGATGGCCTCTTTCAAGGATGGCAACTTGCCCACTCACAGGATCAACCACACTCTCCGGCGGATCCTCCATTCCTGCATCTCCACCATTGAAGCCCACCCCTCCAACCGCAACAAGGATAGACCCCCCCCACCCCACTGATCTCCAGATACAGCGCATTATCCTCCACTGTTTCCGCCACCCACAATCAGACCCCAAAGGTATATTTCTCTTCTCACCCCTATCTGCATTCCGCAGAGACCATTCCCTCCATGACTCCCTCATTAAGTCCATGACCCTCTACTAACCCAACCTCCACACCAGACACATTCCCTTGCCACTACAGGTGGTGCAACACCTCTCCCCTCACTTCCATCCAAGGCCCCAAAGGATCTTTTCTCACCCAGCAGAGATTTTGCTGCACATCTATCCATCTCATCCGTTGTTCTCGATGAGGTCTCCTTTACATCAGGGAGACAGGACGCCAACTTTGTGAAGCACTTCAAGGAACATCTCTGGGAGACATACACCAAACAACCTCACCAACCTGTGGCCGACCACTTCAACTCCCCCTCCCACTCCCCCAAGAACTTGCATGTCCTGGGCCTTGTCCACTGCCAAATCCAAGCCACATGATGACTTGAGGAAGAACGCATCATCTTCTACTTTGGGACCGTTCAATCACACAGCATCAACATAGACTTCACCAGTTTCCAAATATCCCCTCCTCCCACCACATCCCAAATCCAAACTGGCACCACCCTCTTGACCCGTCCTATCTATCTATATTCCTTCCCTCCTACCCGTTTCCACCCTCACCACTGACCTATCACTATTACCCTCCACCTGTATCTACCTATTGCTTTCCTAGCTACCTTCCCCCCAGTCTCACCCTCACATTTACCTCACAGCCTCCTTCCCCTTCTACATTCCCGATGAAGGAGTTATGTCAAAACGTCGAATGTTGTATATAATTTTGGTTCAATTTTCTCCAAGTATAAACTTGGAGGTGGCAAAGACCATGGCACATGAATAGCAATAGAGAATAAAGCTCAGAATGTAAACTGATGACAGATCATGCAAATATTTAGAATGGCATCACCTGGTGTACCAATGTGGATAAAGTGAGGACTGCATATGCTGGAGATCAGAGTCGGGGATTCCTGATGAAGGGCTTATGCCCAAAACATTGATTGTCCTGCTCCTTGGATGCTGTCTGACCTGCTGTGCTTTTCCAGCACCACACTCTCGATTCTGGTGTACCAATGTGCACTCTTTCTGATTAGGCTGCATTCTAATTTAAGCTTGCGGATGAATATTTACCCAATCTGAGCTTTATTCTCCATTGTCATTCATGTGCCATGACTTGTGCCTCCTATAAGTTTATAGTTAGAGAAAACTGAACCAAAGTTATATACATCATCTGCAAGATTTCATTAGAATACAGTCCATTCAGAAGGAATATCTACTTTCTTCAAAGGATGAAATGGATCATACTTGACTTAACCCTTCCTTCGGACAGGAGCATTTACAACCCACGAAGCCACCTATAATTTGCCAAAGAAATAATCAAATTGTTAGTGTGAAGGAATATCACACTCGTGCAGAAGAGAATTTTGTAGAGACTAATGTGAAGCTTCAGAGTAGACTACTCTTCTTGCTGCACATATAAATTCTGTTTCCTATGATCCTGCTCCACTAGCTACCTGATGAAAGAACAACGCTTCAAAAGCTTGTACTTCTAAATAAACCTGTTGGACTATAACCTGGTGGTGTGAGATTTTTAACTTTGTCCACCTCAGTCCAACACCGGCACCTCCATGTCATATCACTCATGGGATAGAACTTCTCAATTATTTGTTGCCAGAATTTGATGGGTACATGGCAGAAAACTTGGACATGACCACATTCCCACAAGACTGTTGCTCAGAGTCTTCTCTGTGCTACGGAGCACAGGGTTGGATTAGCTATCAAAGTAAACTTGGTTAGTTACTACAGTGCATTCTTTAGATAGTGCATTACCGCTATGATATGCACTGACAGTGGAGGAAGTGAGCAAATTAAATGGTAGTGGTCCAGATTAAAGTATAGTGTGTCATGGATTGTGCCTCTTTTTTTTTAAAGCATCAAGTGACAATCATACATCTGAGTGAGTATTCCTGCACACTCCCAATACAAACTTTACAGATGACGATTTATCCATTAAGAGTTTCCAGCCCTGGCTCTGTTTCTCTAGTCACAGCTAGTCTGGATGAAAATGCTACTTGTTTAACTGGTAAATTTGCAGATGACATGAAAAGTGGTGGAGCTGTGGATAATCAGGAAAGATATCAAAGGATGCAGGAGGATATAGATCAGCTGGAAAGTTGAGCAGATAAATGGCAAATGGAGTTTAATCTGGACAAATGATGCATTTTGGGAGGTCAAATGCAAGAGGAAAATATAGTGGATGACAGGACCCCAAGGGAACATTGACATGCAGTGGGAACTTGGGGTACAAGTTCATAGCTCCCTGAAATTAACACAAGTGGATTAAGATTGTAAAGAAGGCATGCCACATGCCTAGCTTCCTCGGTCAGGGCACCGAGTATAAAAATGGCAAGCCATGTTCCAAATGCATAAGACTTTGGTCAGGGCACATTTGTATTCCTGTGCCAAACTATAGGAAGAATGTGGAGGCTTTGGCGAGGTTGCAGAAGAGGTTACCAGAATGTTACCTGGATTGGAATGTATTAGCTATGAGTTTGAACAACATGGATTGTGTTTTGCTGGAATGTCAGAGGTTGAGGGCTGACATTCATATAAGAGACATGGATAAGGTGGATAGCTGGAGTGTCTTTCCCAAAATGGAAATGTCAAATAGTAGGGGCCATATGTTTGGGGGGGGGGGGGGGGCGGAATTTAAAGGAGAGTGAAATTAAAGTTTTTTTAAAAAAAAAAACAGATGGTAGTAGGTACCTGGAACTGCTGGCAAGGGAGGTGGTAGAAACTGCTAGGTTATAGATAGATACCCTACAGTATGGAAACAGGCCCTTCGGCTCAACAAGTCCCAGCAAGCTCTGAAGAGCTACCCACACAGACCTACTCCCCCACCCTATATTTACCCCCAGCTAATGCACCTAACACTATGAGCAATTTAGCATAGCCAATTCTCCTAGTCTGCACATCTTTGGATTGTGAGAGGAAACCGGAGCACCCGGAGGAAACCCTCGCAGACACAGGGAGAATTTGCAAACTCCACAGACAGTCGCCCATGGTGGGAATCGAACCCGGGTCCCTGGCGATGTGAGGCACCAGTGATAACCACTGAACCACTGTGTGACCCAAAAGGTTTAAGAAGCATTTAGGCAGACACACAAACAGGCAGAGAATAGAAGGATATAGACCATGTGCAGGCTGATGGGATTAGTTTCGAATACCATCACGGTCAGCACAAACACAGCGAGGTGAAAGGCGAGTTTTTATTCTATGTTCTAAATAATGTGGAATACAAAACAAAGAAACCTTTTCTATTATATGGTTATTACATCAACTCTGCTCCCTCAAAGGTGGGAAATTCCCAAAAGTAGAATCATAGAATCCCTACAATGCAGAAAGAGGCCATTTGAATCATTGAGTCTGCACTGACCCTCCAAGCAGCATCCCACCCAAACCCAGCCTCCTGCCCTGTCCCTGTAAGGTTGCATTTACTGTGGCTAATCCATCTAGCCTGCACATTGCTAGACACTATGGACAATTCAGCATGGCCAATCCACCTAACCTGCATATCTTTGGACTGTGGGAGGAAACCAGAGCACCGAGCAAAACCCATGCAGACGTGAGGAGAACCTCCAAACTTCACAGTTAGCCAAAGCTGGAATTGAACCTGGGTCCCTGGTGCTGTGAGACAGCAGTGCTATCCACTAAACAACCGAGCTGCCTCTGAAGCTGCTTCAGCCTAAGATCCACAGTGTGTAGGTCTGCACTCCGAAATAGAATAAAGATTTGGGATTTGATCTTTAATCCATTGCATTGCATATCTAATCCAGCAAATAGGGAGAGTATAATTGATCTTGGCATCATGGGATAAAAAGAAATGCATTGTTTTTCATTGCTATGTAAGGTGAAAACAAGATCAGTTGTCGATGTAATGCACTCTTTGGTATACAATATCTTGGCCACCACACACAGGAAAAGTGCTCATAAGCTGATGTATTGAAGGATGCAAACAACTTAAGATCTCCACTCAGTCTTCAGGAAGGAAAAGGCACATTGAAAATAAAATAATTGAAACCCTAGCAATTGTGGAACTTTACCATTGAACCAAATTCATAACATTAGTTTAGCATCAAGCTTGCTCCTCAGATTAGATAAACAAAGCTAAGAGAACGAGTTATTAATAATCCACAAGTCATCTGAAACCATAACTGAACATGACTTAATAGCAAAATGAAAGATTTCATTTTACTGTTGGACCTTGACCTACCTGCTGCTTGTTGTTTGGTGTGTAAGGAAGCAGGGTGGAGACATGAAACATGATCTCATAATCTTTGTAGGTTGTGTAGAGGGAATGTGTACCAGTTGAATCAGCTGAAAACACAGACAGCAAGCTTAGCAGAATTAGTTAGAAAAGACCTCCAAGAGAAAAGATGTGAATATGATGAAAATATCACCCAACATATTGGGAGAATTTATTGCTATTTTAATACATACAACACTGAACAGTAATTGACTTCTGCAAGAAACATCTTTTGTTTAATTACTTATTCATATAATTTACATGATCAATAGGGTCAAACCAAATCAAAGGATTATTTTCAAAAAAGGGAACACCTCAGTAAAAATTCAGCAACTAAATACACCAATTGAAATAAGTTTCAACTTCAAAACAGTTACTGTTAAGAACCAAAGGTCAATGAGTACCCATAGGGCAGTCTGAAAAAGACTGGATCTAGACAGCTGGTTAGATTGACCGCAGCACCAAGTAATTTTTCCAATTCATGGTGACAGATGTTGATCAGCAGTCAGCAATATCAGCTACCAAACACAATTCAAAATTTAATTTAGATTTTATCTTCAGTACAATGTTAAAAGGAGATTAATTAATGTAGTATTCAATTAAAATCTAAGGTGTAATTTATCAGAATCCCAAAACCTTCTAAACCTGGCATACAATGGGGGCCTCATGTAGGAAAGCATGATCGACAGTGATCATGTCTGATGACTGCACATATGGACTGTACTGTTAGGATTTCTCTCCTCTTGCCTTCCCTTGTTGGGAACTAGGCTATTACAGTGTGCATAGCAATAACAAAAAGCTTATCGTGAGACGAAGTGAACAACAGAAAAGCTCACACCTACAATCAATCTTGAGAGTATTCTTTCCACCATGAAATCGAAGGGTTCGGAAAAAGCTTTTTTTAGAAACATTTCCAATACTACATCAAGTGTTAAAAGATATTTTCAGGATCGAAGGATTTATCCTCAATTAAAATCCTTGCCTGGCTTGTTTTGCATTCTTGTTCATCCAACATTGAAACAAGTGAAAATCTTAACCTTCCTGTATGTTGTGATCCTGATCATTGTATTGTTTATGATCTGTTATTCGTTTTGATCATGTATTACCTTAAAATCACAACTTACTTCTCAACTGCAAACTTTTCTTTCTGTTCTATGTTTATGATTTTGCAGATAACATACAAAAATAGCTTGGTTACACTAAATTTGGCTATTGAAATGAGATAATGATTATTAGCATAAACAATTTTTAAAGACTTTTGACTGAAACACAAATTTGAGAAGCTATTTCAAATGAGAAGCCAAACCTTCCGAAAATAAAATTCTTCTTTTAAATTAATGTTATTGTGCAGATGTATACGCCATGTTTCTTTGAGCTGGTAATCAATGATCTGTACTTGATGACCTTAACAATCTTACTGAACTAAGCACAGATGAAAAATATTAGACCAAGCAAAAATGCATAGCTCTGAATTTCACAAAGTTACACATACCACAATTAGATGGCTTGGTACCCAAATGTTGGAGTGTCACCACCCAGCATAAAACTAACAGAATACAGACCAGAAAGATGAAATTCATGGTTGGTACTGAATAAGTGGATCTCAACTAGGGCAGTTCCTTTCGATCAATTGAACAGCGGAAATCAACAAGGTCTATCTTCCTCATTTTTGACAAGGGTATTGAAGGTTCTGTAACTAAGATGAGTAGAAAGAGCTAAAGTACAAATCAGATATAATCTAGCTGAATGGTGACAGGTTCAAGAGTTGAATTGCTTGCTTCCCTCCCGATTATTGAGATCCATAAAGACAGACATTGATAAAAGCATAATCAGAAACAGCTATAATAGACTACTGTGGTGAGAAGCACAAAACAGGGTAAATGCAGGATGTTTCTGACAACTGCAGAGTTCTGATCAAGAATCACAGTCTAAGGATATGGATAGGCCATTTATGCATGAGATGAAAACAAATTTCCTCATCCAGAGTGTGTTTAGCCTTGGAAATCTATGCCACTGAAAGTGGTTGAGGCAAAACATTGAATGTTATCAAGATAGAGTCATAGTTTTTAGGGCTAAAATAATGAAATGGTATGGGGCAATAGCAGGAAGAGGGGTAATCCAGTTTAATGATCAGCCATGAAATCATGTTGAATAGTGGAGCAGGCTCAAAAGGGCCAAATGGCCTACTTCTGTTCCTATTTTCTATGCTTCTATGTACTGAACTAGTTTTAAAAAAAGATAAATAAAAAAAAAAAGTCATTTGATGGTGGGGAGAGGAGGGTTTAACATAGCACATGCCAAGAGGGATGAGGTGAAAGGGAGTGCACCAAGGATAGTGGGACTCAAAACAGCATGCATGAAGGGAAGGTAGAAGTAACATGCAGCAAAGGATGTTATGGAGTCAGAAGAGTGTAAACTACTCTTGCACCACGCAGTTCAGGAACAGTGCTGAAAAGGCCCTCACCTTATGGATCTGGACCCTCTCACTTTCATTTATCTGCCAGGTTTCTTAAAGCCAAAATCAAGCAGATGACAGCAGTGAAAAGAATATAAACCTTAATGAAATGAAAACAAAACTGAACTAGACATCTTCACCCAGTCATTTACCCTGTTAAAAAGTTTCAATGAGTGGTCTGTGTCATGGAAACTGATTTGCCATCAATACTAAAACTGATGGCAAGCCAAGCTTACATTTTAAACTTCTTTTTCCTCAACTACATCCAATCCATAATCCACACTTCTAGGTGTTGAAATATTCGATGTCCAATATTCAAGAATAGGCTGAGAATAATTACCACCCACTTTCAATTTCTTGGAGAGCTTCAACTATCTCACAGGAGAAATGGCACTTTCCTATAAAGGATTTCAAAGGTAAGGCACTAAGCTGACAATCCTCACTATTCATAAATCGCTGCTTTCAATAAAGGAAGACAGGAAGGGGGAAAATTAAGACAAATGGTAGTGGGCAGCACTTGTGACAATTCAACCATACTGTTCATTGCATACTGTCACAAAACTTTAAAGGCCTTACTTTTGGTGTCGAGTTGGGCTCGATACTTGTCAAAACCTTTAAGACGCACTTTATCTCCCAACAACTGGAGAAACTCTTCAAATGCAGAGCCAGCGACTTCATTGTTGTACATCTCTTCCTCTGTGCTCTGTCCAGCTTTACAATACATTACTCCTACTTTGTGCTGGAAACTAAGCTGTTCAAGTAGAAAGGTAAATGGTTTATATTTAGTCCAGAAGAACAGAGTGGAGTGTATAACAAAACTAAACTAGACATCTTCACCCAGTCATTTATCCCATTAAAAAGGAAAATTTCAGCAATTGTTATATGCCCTTGACAGTACAGAATAATGATCTTTTATTTTAAAGCAAATGAATTACATACAGCATGAACTATCATGTTCAAAATCCTGTATCAAGTTAGACTTCCCAACATTATGCATTACCTACAAAACGTTCTTGGGATAGTCTGCTCTTATATTCAAACCTGGTTGTCCAGAAGGTAGAAATACAATCAAGTGCTTGCTAGCTGACATCTGAGAACAGTTGGCAGTCAACCATGTTGGTTTAGGCTTGAAGGCACAGAGCCCGAACAGACAAGCATTGTAGGTTTTCTTTCTTATAAGGTCTTAGTACAGCAGTTCAGTTATTACAACAATCCAAGAACTGCATGGCCCCTGTTTTATATCATTAAATTGCAGACTGTGGATGAAGCCATGGTCCAAATTGAGAGTTAATGGTGCGATTATCAGAAGCACAGAAATTGTAACAATAACACAGGCAAGATTAGATTAGATTACTTACAGTGTGGAAACAGGCCCTTCGGCCCAACAAGTCCACACCGACCCGCCGAAGCGTAACCCACCCAGACCCCTTCTCCTACATTTACTCCTTCACCTAACACTACAGGCAATTTAGCATGACCAATTCACCTAACTAGAGACTTTAATAAGTCGATGACCGGTTAATACATTAGCTTTGTTCCATTAAATGAAACCTCTAGATACTAAGTTAAAAATCACAATACCAGATTATTGTCCCACAGGTTTATTTGGAAGCACTAGCTTTTGGAGTGCTGCTCCTTCATCAGGTGGTTGTGGAGTATAAGATCATAAGATATCTTACATTTTTATACTCCACAACCATTCGATGACGGAGCAGCGGTCCAAAAGCTAGTGCTTCCAAATAAACCTGTTGGACTATAACCTGATGCTGTGAGATTTTTAACTTTGTGCACCCCCGTCCAACACCTCCAAAATTTAGATAGTAATAATTTATTTTCCATGCAACTAATGTAACTTGTATGTACATATAAACATGGGAATAAAGTTTAAGTGGCCCAAACAATGTCTACCACACATTCCATACATAATAGGAACTTTCATCCTGTTTTGGAGGAAGGTAACACCTTTATGTAATTCTCACTGGTGGAACCTTCCCCCATTGTGATACGCTGCACTAACAAACAAATGTCACAGCTAATGCCTAACTTGATTCTTATTATCCTGTACAAATGTCAATATGACATCAGAATTTGAAATGCCAATCACAAGATCTTTGAAAAATAAATACATCTGCATATTAGATTTAGCCAAAAATCTACTTCCTTGATGCTTCTGAATACTTAAGAATTTCATGTTTTCTCACTCACCAAAAAAAACCTAGTTAGCCTGAAATAATGCTCATTATGGAAGACAATACAGTTCAAAAGCAGAAAAAATTTTAGATCATTGAATTCAATCATAAATCAACAAATATCTGCAGGTTACTAAAACCAAACTATTTAAACATAGGGATCTTGCCATCAGTAAATCTTTTAAAAATCCAAAAATTTATAAGTAATGAGAACATTCTTCTTCCTCAACTTATAGATGCTTAAACAGGAGTTCATATTCACATTGTTTGAAAAAGGATAAAGGAAAGTTGCTTTGAAGAATTCAGTGGAAAAAAATATTATGAAACATGACCCTCAAATAACTTTGAGCACCTCTTTCCATCTGGTCATTATAACCAGCACATGCTTGTCCAAACGATCATAAGACTGCAAGACATAGGAACAGAATTAGACCATTAAGCCTATGGAATCTGTTCTGCGATTCAATCATGGCTGATATGTTTTTCAATACCATTCTCCTGCCTTCTCCCCTTACCCAATGATCCCTGTATCAATCAAAAACCTATCACTATCTTTAATACACTCAATAACATGGCCTCCACAGCCCTCTGTGGCAAGGAGTGCCACAGATTCACCACCTTCTGGCTGAAGAAATTCCTCATCTCAGTTCTAAAGGAACACCCTTCACTCTGATGCCCCTAATTTCACCTCCCAATGGAAATGTGCACTCTATCCAGACATCTCAGTATTCTGTAAGTTTCAATCAGATCTCTCCCAAATCTTTCTAAACACTGAGTACAGATCCAGAGTCTGCAACTGCTCCTCATATAACAAACTCACAATCCTTCAAATTATTATTTTAAATGATTGCTCCTCTGGACCACCTCTAATGCCAGCATATCCTCCTTTAGATATGGGGCCTAAACTGCTTACAATATTCTAAATGTGGTTTGATGAGAATCATATACAGCCTCAACAGTACACCTTGTCATTTAGCCCTCTTGAAATGAGTCCTCACACTGCATTTGCCTTCCTAACTGGCAAGTAAACCTGCATGTTAATCTTAAGCGAATCCTGAACCATGACTCCTAATTCCCTTTGTGCTTCAGGATTTCCAAAGCCTTTCCCCATTTGGAAAATAGTATATGCATCTATTCTTCCCAAAGTGCATAACCCTCACTGTACCACGTTGGTTTCCATCTATGACTTCTTTAGCCACTATCCTAGCCGGTTCAAGTCCTTCCAAAGCCTCCCACTTCTTCAACACTACCTGTCCCTCTATCTTTGCATCTCCTGTAAAGATATCAACAACACCCTCCATTCCTTCACCCAGATCATTAATCAATAACATGAACAGTTCCAGTCCCAACACTGACCACTGCAAAACTCCACTAGTTACCAGCTGCCATCCTGAAAAAGTCCCCTTTATGCATACTCTCTGCCTTCTGCTAGCCAACTAATCCTCTATCTATGCCAGTACCTTGTCCCTAACATCTAGTGCTCTTATTATGTAGCAGTCTCCAGTGTGGCACTTCTGGAAACCCAAATAGATCACACCCACTGGCTCTCCTATGTCTAACTTCTCGTTATCACATCAAGAAATTCTAATAGATTTTCAGGCACAATCTTCCTTGATGAAGCCAGGCTAATTTAGCTCCATTTTACCATGCACTTCCAAATATTCCACAATCGTATCCTTAATAGGACTCTAAAATCTTACCAATGACTGATGTCAGGCTAACCTGTCTTCTGCCTCCCTTCCTTCTTAAACAGGAGTGTTATATTAACTACTTTCCAATTCTCTGAGACTATCCCCCACTCCAGTGATTCTTGAAAGATCACCACCAATGCCTCCATAATCTCCTTAGCTATCTCCTTCAGAGATCTGGAGGGTATAGTCCATCTGGTCTGGGTGATTTACATGCCTTCAGACCTTTCAGCTACCCTAGCACCTTCGCCTTAGTGATGGGCACTACATTCATCTCTGTCCTTGAGTTCTGGTATGCTGCTGGTGTCTTTAACTGTGAAAACTGATGCAAAATATTTGTCAGTTCCTCCACGATTTCTTTGTTCCCCATTACTATTTCTCCAACCTCATTTTCCACTTGTCCAATGTCAACTCTTATCTTTTTGACATCTAAAAAAACTCTTGCAATCTTCTTTTATATTACCAGTTAACTTACACTGACATTTTATCTTCTCCACCCTTATTGTTTTTATAGTTATTCTTGGTTGGCTTTTAAAAGAGTTCCTAATTCTCTGGTTTCACAGTAATTTTCACCACATTGTATGCTTTGTCTTTTGCTTTTACTTAACTTCCTCAGTCAGCCATTGTTGCCCTGTCCAACCTTTATTCTGTTTCTTCTTCCTTGGGACGGTCCGCTATGCCTTCCAAGTTCCCCTCAGAAATGACTATCATTGCTGCTCCATCATCTTCCCTGCTAGGCTCATCTTCCAACCAACTATGGACAGCTCCTACCTCACGTCTTTCTAGTTACCTTTGCTCAATTGAAATACTGTTACATCTTATTCTAGCTTCTCTCTCTTAAACTGCAGGGTGAATTCTATCATATTAATGTCCCCAGGGGTTCCTTCACCTTAAGCTGCCTAATCAAGTCTGCCTCATTACACATCACTAAATTCAGAATTGCCTGTTCCCTAATGGGATCTACCACAAGCTGTTCCAACAAAAATCTCAGATAAAAACAAATTGTGGAATGTCTTCGATATCCACTACTAACCAGATTTTCTGAGTCCACCTGCATATTGAAGTCCCCATGCTTCTTGTAATCGTGCCTTCCTTACAAGCCTTTTCTATCTCCGGATTTATTTTCTTCCCCACATCTTGACTACTACTAAGAAGCCTGCATACAACTCCCATTAGGTTCCTCAATTCTACCATACAGATTCCAAGCCTTCCAACTCCACATAATTTATTGCTATCGATTTAATTTCTTTTGTTTTATTAAAAAGGAAAGCCTGCCCCATCTGCCCATCTCATTGATCTTTCAATAGGACGGGTTTCATTGGACATTTAGTTCACAGATGGAAATGTGTTGCTGGAAAAGCGCAGCAGGTCAGGCAGCATCTAGGGAACAGGAGAATCGACGTTTCGGGCATTAGCCCTTCTTCAGGAATGAGGAACGTTGGTCCAGCAGGCTAAGATAAAAGATAGGGAGGAGGGACTTGGGGGAGGGGCGTCGGAAATGTGATAGGTGGAAAGAGGTCAAGGTGAGGGTGATAGGTCAGACTGGGGTGGGGGCGGAGAGGTCGGGAAGAAGATTGCAGGTTAGGAAGGCGGTGCTGAATTTGATGGATTTGACTGAGACAGGCTGGGGGGAGGGGAAATGAGGAAACTGGTGAAATCCGAGTTCATCCCTTGTGGTTGGAGGGTTCCTAGCCAGAAGATGAGGCGTTCTTCCTCCAACCGTCGTTTCGCTGTGGTCTGACGATGGAGGAGTCCAAAGACCTGCATATCCTTGGTGGAATGGGAGGGGGAATTGAAATGTTGAGCTACAGGGTGGTTGGGTTGGTTGGTCCGGGTGTCCCAGAGGTGTTCTCTGAAACGCTCCGCAAGTAGGCGGCCTGTCTCCCCAATATAGAGGAGGCCACATCGGGTGCAAAGGATGCAATAGATGATATGTGTGGAGGTACAGGTGAATCTGTGGCGGATATGGAAGTTTCCTTTGGGGCCTTGGAGGGAGGTGAGGGGGGAGGTGTGGGTGCAAGTCTTGCACCTCCTGCGGTTGCAGGGGAAGGTGCCGGGAGTGGAGGTTGGGTTGGTGGGGGGTGTGGATCTGACGAGGGAGTCACGGAGGGAGTGGTCTTTACGGAATGCTGATAGGGGAGGGGAGGGAAATATATCCTTGGTGGTGGGGTCCGTTTGGAGGTGGCGGAAATGGCGGCGGATGATGCGCTGTACATGGAGGTTAGTGGGGTGGTAGGTGAGGACCAGTGGGGTTCTGTCCTGGTGGCGGTTGGAGGGGCGGGGTTCAAGGGCGGAGGATCGGGAAGTGGAAGAGATGCGGTGGAGGGCATCGTCGACCACGTCGGGGGGGAAATTGCGGTCCTTGAAGAAGGAGGCCATCTGGGATGTGCGTTTTTGGAACTGGTCCTCCTGGGAGCAGACGCGGCGGAGTCGAAGGAATTGGGAGAATGGGATGGCGTTTTTACAGGGGGCAGGATGGGAGGAGGTGTAGTCCAGGTAGCTGTGGGAGTCGGTTGGTTTGTAGTAGATGTCCGTGTTGATTCGGTCGCCTGAGATAGAAATAGAAAGGTCGAGGAAGGGGAGGGAGGAATCTGAGACTAGTTCACAGCCCTGATCCCCTTGCAGCCATGTCTCTTCGATACCCAAAATGTCACACTCGTCAAGTCAATTTGTGCTACAGGCTCATTTAACTTGTTTCATATACTGCATTTAAGTACAACACTTTCAGTCCTGTGTTGACTGTCCCCCCACCCCCCTTCTCATAGTTGTCCCTTCAGCTGCCATGTCTGAAGTTAGGTTCCTGACTCTCTCTGTACTCTCAATCCTATGATTTATGCTAGAAAGTTCAATAACCTCTGCTGAGTTTGCCCTCTTTAATTTTTCCATCATTTTCCATGCAACTGAAAGCTGAAAATGTGTTGCTGGAAAAGCGCAGCAGGTCAGGCAGCATCCAAGGAGCAGGAGAATCGACGTTTCGGGCATGAACCCTAGCTATATCATGCAACTGAAAGGCCCTCCACTCCCTGCCACCACTATTTAGTTTAAAGCCTTATCCACAGCCTTAGTAATGCAATTCACCAGGACCCTGGGCTCAGCATGATTCAAGTGGAACCCTTTCCATTGAAACAGCTCCCTCCTTCCCCAGCACTGGTGCCAATATCCCATAAATTTGGAACAATTTCTCCCACATTATTCTTGCAGCCACGAGTTTACTTCAATCACGTTGACCCTATGCCACTTTGCTAGTGGCTCAGATCATAATCCAGAGATTGTCACCTGTGGCTTCTGCTTTTTAATTTGGTCTCCAGCTACTTATATTCCTTCAGCAGAATCTGTTTCCTCTCCCTAGCTATATCACTGGTATGCACCTGGACCACGGCAAATGGATCTTTCCCTTCCCACTTTCAAGTTCCTTTGCAGCTCAGATGTCTATCCTGAATCTGGGCATCTGGGAACAGCCTTTGGGACTCTTGATCTTGGCCACAGAAAACAGTGCCTGTTCTCCTGACTATACTAGCCTGATTACAACTACATTTGTTTTGTTTCCCCGGTTATTGAACAGATACCTGTACAATGGTTGGTTAACTCATGCTCCCTACTGCCCCCACCCACATCCACACAGAAAGCAAGAATCTCAAACTTGTTAGACAAGTTAGACAAGGCTGAGGCTCCTTCTGCACTACCTCATGGATCCCTTTACCTGCCTCGCTTATAATTACACTGTCCTGTCCATGACTACTACTGACTGAATCTGAGGTAGTTAATCTGAGAAGTGTGACTGGGTCCTGGAACACAGCATCCAGGTAACTCTCCCTTTCTCTGATGTGCTGGATTATTCAAAGCTCAGACTCTACCTCATCAACTCTGAGCCAGAGTTGCTTAAGCAATCAACATTTGCAACAGATATGGTCATTATGAACCATAATAGAGTCCCACAGCTACCACATCATGCAGATACAATATATCACCTCGCCCAGCATCTCTATTTTAAGTATTTAGTTCTTAATTTGATTCATAAAAATATAGCACTGCTCTTTTAGTTTGTAGTCTAAAAATAGCTCTCTTATTTACCTTAATCTGAAGGTAACCTATAATAGATAATCAAATTAGTAGATATTGCAACCAGATTCATCTGTGATGTCACTCTTTTGTGCTGAGCCTCTGATTCCGGATTTTAAACTATCCTGTTAGATAAAACTTTACTAACAATGAGGCAAAAAAACCAAGCAAAAATGACCTCTTCCCCATAGCAGTGATTCCCCTGCTACCTCTAAATTCCCACTCAGGCTGTCTCTCACTTTGAATGCAATTTCTCCTTCCTGACCACGTGAAGTTTACTGATCTATTTGAACCAAGAAACCCATCCATGTTATTGATTTTTTTTAAATTCCAAAGAAAGCAGGATTAACTAGAGATGAACACTCACCCCTTGTTCGTCCAGTTTCATAAGCTGCTCTGTAACTTTAGGGGTGTTCAGGCCCAATCTGAGACAATGAACACTGAGCTCTGGTACAGCAAATTCAAGTACTTCTTTCAGAGGTAAACCTCTAGCTGTGCCATGCTTCGCAGTTGAAGGAACTGCATCTTCCAACACAGAACCTCTTAAGGTTGTAAGCTGGGAAAGTAATAACAAAAGAAATTTAATGTTGCTGCACTCACCAAAGTCTTAGCAAATTTATCCAACGAACAGCTGCATTACAGTGACCAAGCTGCCTGATGAGATTCACGGTTTGAGTTGAGTTGGATATCTCAGCCAGTACTGCATTTAAGGGGTCCACAAAAGATTTATTTGAGGGATAAGAAATATCATTCAGAGTTCCTACTTCTGGTCAGAAATTTGTTCTAAATTTCATTTTTATGGCAGGACAGCAAGTCAAGTAAGCTGCAAACAATGTAATGGTTCATCCAAAAGTAGTAGATACTCAATTGATGAACTAAAAGGTGCTTGTTCAGTTTAGTACCATTTGCCAGGAAGAAGCCATCACTTTTGGGGTAGAGGATGTAAGTAGTGAATAAAATGTGGAACATGATAAGTTTTTATGTTTCCATTTTAAATTATACATGATTTTGAAAGCTATGTTTCAGCAGTGCAGTCAGTTTTGGAATCTGAATTGGAACCTGGTTTTGGGCTGCAATTTTCCCTTTTTCTAAGTATGAGCGTCAGATGTGACCAACCCCAATGGTAAGACAGCACACTATATCAAACATCTATCAGCTCAGTTGCTGACTAACAAAGTTCAGTGAGCAGGCCTCAATAGTAATACCATAGCTCACTAGAGGTTGACAGAGGCCAGAAGCTACCAGCTTCTAAAGACAATTGAGTGAATCTAATCATCATGGGAAATCCAAGGCACAACAAAAGGCCTTTTGCCTTTGCATTTTCTGGGGTGTGGAATGCAGGAAAGAGAGGATTAAATGTAAGGACAAAGGGATAGTTACAGAGTCCACCCCTTCATTCTCTTCCATCCATTTGTTTAATTGTCCCCAGACTGGGCAGCTCAGCACCATCCTCATGACCTGTCCTTCCTGCCAATCTTCCTTCCCACCTATCCGCTCCACCCTCTTTGTTGGACCAATGCGCTTGTTTCCACACTGTCGGGAATTTAATCTAAGCTATAACATTTTGTTAGCCCTCCTGATTACTTGCTATACCTGCATGCTAATGTTCTGTGATTCACGTGCCAGGATACCCAGATCTCTTTCATTATTTAGATAGTACGATTCTTGCCTGGAACCCTCCCTTCCTTCCTTTCCAGGCTGGCCCTGAGTTACAGTCATCCTTGTTGATTCCGCCCTTCTAGTTGCTGGCTTGGTCTATTGGCTAGTGCAACAAGTTTATCAAACTGGGTCTTTGTGGTTTACAGTATTGTTCACCATACTTATGGAAGGTTATAATCAACTAGGAGAAAGTGGCGACTGCAGATGCTGGAGACCAGAGTCAAAATGTGCAGTGCTGGAAAAGCACAGGCAGTCAGGCAGCATTCAAGCAGCAGGAGAGTCGACATTTCAAGCATAAGCTCTTCATCAGGAAGCTTGTGCTCGAAATGTCAACTCTCCTGCTCCTCGAATGCAGCCTGACTACCTGCGCTTTTCCAACTCCACACCTTTTGATACTTATGGAAGGTGTTAATATGTTGGAAGCAGTTCAGAGAAAGATTACTAGACTAATCCCTAGAATGAGCAGATTGCCTTTTGAGGAAAAAAAAACAATATTATTTTAATGAAAGGGACAAAAGATAATCCAAGAAACTAACAGACTTGTCAGCTTGATCGAGACCATAATACAGGATAATATAAATATGCACTTACAGAAAATTAGTTAATACTAGACAGTTAACATGGCTTTGTCAAGGGCAGATAACGTCTGACAAATTTAATCAAGTTCCTTGACATGGTGACACAGACAGTGGATAAGGGTAGTGCTGTGTTTGTTGCATATTGGATTTTGAGAGCATTTGATATAGTGCCATGCCCGAGGCTGATTAGCAAATTAGAAATATTTGGGATTGATGCGTCCTTGGTAGCATGGATTAGAAGTTGGCTAAAGATAGAAAACAGAGAATAGTAATAGATGGGCACTTCTCAGATTGGAAAATACTTAGAAGTAGTATTCCCTAGGGATCAGTATTGGGAGCTCTGCTTTTTCTGATTTATATAAATGATTTGGAAATGAGTTTTAAGGGCAAAATCTCTAAATTTGCAGATGCTCCTAGCTAGGGAGAAAGCGAATTGTAACGATGATGCCGAATGACTTGAGAGGGGCATTAACAAATTGGCCAAATGGGCAGACACCTGGCAAATGGATTTCAAAGCAGAGAAATGTGAGGTCATGCATTTTGGTAGAAGAAACGCAGAAAGGCAAGACAGGTTCAATGTTACAACTTTGAGGGGAGTACAGGAGCAGAGAGGCCTCAGGGCTCACATGGATGTTTTTCTGTAGGTTGCCAGCAAATTGAAACAGTTCTTAAGGCCGCTTATAGGATCATTGGGTTTATAAATAGAGGCATAGAGTATAAAAGCAAAGAAGTGATGCTACGCCTCTATAAATCAGTGATCAGACCTCATTTGGAGCAATATGTTACGTGGGCACCTTATTTAAGGAAGGATGTTAAAGCCCTGGAGAGTGTTCAAATGAGATTTACCAGAATGATACTATAAATTAAGAATTTTAGATAAAGGAAAAGATTAGAGATTTGGTTTATTCTCCTTGGAGCAAAGGTTAAGAGGTGACCTTACTGAAGTGTTTAAAATTATGAACAAGGAGGATATTGTGTTTCCTTAGTTGGTATGTCAGTAACTAAGGGTTACAATTCCAAGGGTGTCAGCGAGAGAGCGACGAGCGAGTTGAAGAGAAACTACTTTACTCAGTTATTCTGATTTGAAATGTGCTGCCTGAGAGAGTGGTAGAGGAAAATTGCACAAGTGGTTTATATATTTGCAAGTGATAAAGTTAGGAAGCTACAGAGATAGAGCTTCAGAGTGGGATTAGCTGGGTAGGACTTTTGGGAGCATGTACAGACATGACTAAATGATCAACTTCTGTATTGTAAAGTCCTACAATTCTATGAATAGTGGAACATATTGAAGGGCTGAGTGGCCTACTCTTGGCCCTTGTTTGTACGTTTGTAAGTCAGTTTCCATATCATGCAGCAGTTCAATATGCACCTTGAACTTGTTCTTTTTCTTCAATTCCCTAATTCAACTAACTTCAGAATATTTTTCTCAACTTGATGATACACCACTATTTCAGTCACACTCATATTATAAAGTAGCTTTTCTGAATCAGTGTGGAGGATGCAAAAGATGATACTTGGCCCAACTGTTCGTGTTGTACTTACTACAATAATCAAATATTTCATCTGTGTGAATGATACTCTGCGTTAAAATATGTAACGCAAATATTTCAGAAAGAAAAATATAAACCTCAGAGGATTCGGTTTTCCACAACTTTCAATTAAAATTGATCATATCAAATGTTAGTCCAGGAGATGTTTATTAGTGACTTTCTGACAGGTGATATCCTTAAGTTTCTTAGCATCAACAGACAGTAGAAAACAATAAATTGCAAAGTGGAACAGGCAGTTTGGAAAACAAATCACTTGCTGAAAAAAGACTCGGCTGATTATAAAACACCACTGATTTAGTAATTACAAATTAGAATAAGTTATAAATCACAGGTCGACTGAGAGGGAGGGGGTTGGAGAGAGAATGTTTCAGCCTCGTTTTACAGAATTTCCAAAGCCAACCTGTAATAGTAGTGAAACATTGCATTATCTCAGTAGTAGACCTTTCAAAATGGGCAGTGTCTTCATTTAAGTTACTGCATACCCCCAAATGCTATCACAGGAGATAGCAGTATACTTACTGGTGTGATTCAAGTCCTCTTTTGCTCTTGTGCTTTGTTTATAATTATTGGCTAGCATAAACCTTGCTAGCAAGTGTTCAACATTCAATCACTTGTTTAAATGACAGGGTTGCGTTCCAGCTGGATACTGACATTTGGAATTAGAGGCTATTTGCAGCAAGCCAAAATAATATCACTGTCACCCAGACTTAGTAAACTGTGCACACCTCAGAAGGTTCAAGCTGACTTGAGGACTTCCAATACATAATCTAGACCAAAACTGCAATGCCAGAGTGTGGGTGTGTTGCATTGTTGAAGATGCTGTGGTTTAGATGAGGTATTATATGCAAGGCCAGTCTACATGTTTTGCAGCTAAAAGTCAATATTGAGCATCATGTAGCACTATCTGAATAAACAGCAAGGAATGCGCAAGAATGTCCATTTACCAATCCATCCTTCAATCAAAATTACAAGAGATAGTAGTAACTGGTGTCAACATTTGGTTGCCTGTGGTGGAAGGAAAATGACTGCTACTTATTCCTGCTGAATATTCACTACTTGTCTAAGTAATTAATTGTACAATATGTTCTTCAAGTTGGGTGAAATGTGAGATGGCGCTATATAGATGGAAATCCTTCTTAAAATAAAAATAAATCAAGGACAATAACAGTATCATTTAAATATATAGATACATCCATGTAGTATTTGGGACTTGTGGCATTTTCAATGAGCACTTTTAAAATTGATGCTACTAAACAGTTACTGAGTCAGACACAAATAGGTTTAATAATCTCACCTCACTAGTTCGAAGGATGATCCGGTAGTTGTACTGAGCTCCATGATCTTTACTGTCTTCCAGCCTTTCTCGTCGAATGCTCACTGCCACAGGACCCAGATTTTCATCCACTCCAAAATAATTTGAATGTTCTGAGAAATTATTTAACATCAATAAAATAATCAGTTTCACCAATATTTCTAATGAAATCAAAATCCAGAAATAGTCAAATATTCATTGGGCTACAATCATAACTGACATTACAAGGAACTTCTGTTTCTAATGCACAATTATATCGAGAATCATATTAAGTTCAGCTTAAAATTTAAAGTTCTAAATAATAACTGTGTTGAACGATAGATAAAACTTGACTGTTGCTATTGATTAACCATTGCTTCACATTCTTTATGCTGTCCAAGGTTGGGAAATTGAAATGGAAACCCATGGACCATTTCACTTAGCACAATATATTGATGCCCTACTGCTTGTATGTTAAATAACTGAAATTTACAACAAAATTCAACATTTCCTTTACTTTCACAGTCTTTAGAATGAAGGATGAAAGTATTGCTAAATTATTTGGTCTGAAATTAATGAGGTAACCACTAAAGAGGAAATAAAGAAGATACATCACTGTTTCCACTCCCCATAATGCACCTGGTCACACTGGATGAAGAATTCTTCTGTTGTAAAGTTGCCGTAATTTACCTTTAGTGCCGCTACTATTGTTTGGTCATGACAATAACAATTCACATTTCGTAGCATCTTTTAGAACCAAAAACCATCCCAAGATACTTCAGAGAGATGCAACCATAAAAATGGAAATTTATGATAAGATCAAAAGTCTGGTCAGAGAGATTTTTTTTTTACTGAGAGTACAGCTCTTACAGCGCAGTACTGATGTTGCAATGTTATTACCCAACTTTATTGATATTTATTTCTTTCAAAGCAATTTATTTTTATCCCCCTCACCTCATATATTATATTAAGATCTGGAGATATTTGCAGGAGTGGGAAAGAGTCGGAGAAATGGGATTAATTGGATACTGTGTAAAAAGAGACAACATGAGATACTTAATGGCATTCTTTTTTTTCTGCTGTACAATTCTATGATTCCAATTCACTACTTCGTGCTCCATCCCAGCTCAAACCATTCTTTTTCATTAATCACAATGAGTCTTATCAAAGGTATGAAAGACAGCACTTAGAAATTCATACCAGATGTGCAAACAAATGCATTCTTGTTGGTGGAACTTTAATGAAGCTGGAATTAAAAGTCTAACAATAATTTTATAGTTGTATCTCTCTGAAGTTTCTTGGGATGTTTTTCCAATCTAAAAAAGTACTTTTAAATATAAATTGTTATCATCGTTGATCAAACTGTTAATTACAAAAAGTTGTGTTCACTCATGGTCTTTAAGGAAAGAAATCGACTTGGTCTGGCTGGTATATGATTCCAGACCCAAAGCAATGTAGATGACTGTCAACTACCTTTTGACTGGACCTTCAGCAGATAGTGAAGGACTCAACAAGGACATACCATTGTCCTCACCCATTTATCGACCACAGATGGCACAGTGAGTCAGTGGTTAGCACTGCTGCATCACAGCGTCAGGGACCCAGGTTCGATTCCCGCTTCGGGTGACTGCCTGTGTGGAGTTTGCACATTCTCCCTGTGTCTACGTGGGTTTCCATCGGGTGCTCCAGTTTGCTCCCACAATTCAAAGATGTGCAGGTCAGGTGACTTAGCCATGCTAAATTGCCCATAGTGTTGGGTGAATTCATCAGGGGTAAATATAGGGTCAGGGTGGGTTATTCTTTGGAAAGTTGGTATGGACTTGTTGGGCCAAAGGGCCAGTTTCTATACTGCAGAGAATCTCATCTAAATCTCACCTCATCAGACATACCTAGCAGAGAGGGCAGACAGTGAGGAAGGAAGCCAAAAGTTGGCATGTTTGCTAATGATTTTATTTGGTTAAACACTATTCATCATTCCTCAGTTACTGAAGCAGTCCAGTCCTATATGCACCAAGACCTGGACAACATCCAGGGCAGGCTTAATACATGGCATATAAAGTGTCAACAAATGACGGTTAATGATATCTCCAACACTGAGAATTTAAATATTTCTGCTTGGTATTCAAAATCATTACCATCACGGAATCCTCCACAATCAACTTTCTTGGGTTACCAATGACCTGAAATAAAACTGAACCATCCATGTGAAAACTCTGGTTACAACAACAGGTCAGAGGTTAGGAAAGTCTGACTCGACAAAGCCTGTCCACCATCTATGAGGCACAAGTCAGCAGTGTGATGGAATGCTGTCCACATTCTTGAATGGGTGGACCAGCACCCAGGAAAAAGCAGTCCAACCATTCAACACCTCATTCATCACCTTAAACAGTCACAACTTCCACCACTAATGCACAATAACAGCAGTACGTACAATCTACACATTGTACTGCAGCAATATTCCAACGCTCCTCCACAAAACATTCTACAGCTGTAACTTCTACTACTGAGAAGAAGGGAAAATAGGCAATTCCATGCGTCATCAATTGCAAATTCCCCTTGAAGGCATGCACTACTTACTCTTAGGACAATACTGGCATTCCTTCTCTTGTTGCCACCGATGCCATATGGCACAGAAGGAGGCCAGTCAGCCCATCATGCCTGTGCCAGTTGAAAGAAAATTCGCTACCAATTCTAATCCCACCGTCTAACATTTGGTTTGCAACCTTGCAGGTTACTGCTTTTCTGGTGCAGATTGAGCTACCTTTTAAATGAGTTGAAGGCTTCTGCCTCTAACATTAAACTTGACAGCAAATTCCAGCCAATCACCATCTGAGCAAAAGAGAATTTTTTATCATGGCTCCTCTGCAAATCACCTTGAATCCATGCTCCCTAATAATTGACATTGTCACAAGGGAAAATAGGTCTTTCCTCTCAATTCTCTGCCTCTCATAATTATGGATGTTGAGTTCCCCCCCCCACCACCCCACCCCACAGCTCCTCTGTGCTAAGAAACACAACCTGACTGTACCCCAATCTTTCCTCCCTCAGCTGTAATTTTCAAGCCGTGGCACCATTCTTGTTAATCTTCTTTGTACTCACTCCAGGGCAATTATGTCCTTGCACAGACAAGAAATGCACACAAAATTCAAGCTGTGGTCTAACATAAAAGCTTTATACAGTTCTTCCTGAACTGCTATCATGGACCTGTGGACATGAACTTCAAGATATCTTGATTCCACTATCCTTCAGAACTCCTATCAGCCCTGTTCCCTAGATCTGTTTGTCTCCTGAAATGTGTTGTACTTCTCCAAATTATATTCCTTTTGCCACTTTTCCTACCAATCAACAAAATACTGGGTTAAAATTCCGGAACTTCCTTTGCAACACGGGTGTGCCCCTACATCAAGGCAGGCAACAATTCAAAAAGGAATTCATCACTAGCTCCTTAAATGGCAATTAGGAATGACCTAGCTGATAAATCTGTTCAAGTTTTGTGGGTATTAAAAAACTCCATCACAGCAACGATTTTTATTCAGTAACCTAATTTCTCTAAATAGCTTTGATAGATACATTTTCCGAATAATTCCCAACAAAACTGAACAAAACCTTTAATTCATCTTAGACATATTACAAAAATACATAAGATTATGTATTGTCTCTCTGCTGGATTAGCATACTACATTTTACAATAATGGGCTCATTTTAAAGATGCCTCATCACCGATAACATCATTGTTGCTTCCCACTCAGAGGAATACTACTGACTTCAATCAATTGCATCTACTTGGGTTAAGTAGAGGGTCATTGTTGACAGGGAAGTAGAGAACCTTCGATTTTGTGTAATGTCACCCCCACAGGAAGTAAAAAATAGTTAAAATCTCTGCTCTGGATGGAGTTAATTTTAAATATTGTGCAATAGAGAAAGGTGGACGACAGCAGACTGGCAAGCTGTTTTCATCTTTTTTGATTGACCTCGATGGAACTGATAATCAGAAGTGATATAAAACAGTCTAACTTGCTGGAGCCCACGATGTACAATGTAAGATTTTGCATTGTGCAAAGCTAAAAATGTTGATTCACCTCATACAAACCTACCAGTTGGATGAAGGATGGGAAAAACAAATAAGTGGAAAGAATAAAACCTCTATTTTACACCAATAACTGAAACTGTCAATACTCCTCTCAAAGTGACTCCCCTCTGTAGTGTGCACGGCAATTAAACACAGAAATCCAGAAAAGCTGTCAATAATTCTACTCTTCATCTGAAGTTATAATGTTGAGGTCTCTAAAAGTACAAATTCAAAATCACTGAACTGCTGAGAACTTTCAGTTCTATGCAATTCGTCTGATTGTAAAAACACAAAGTCATAGAGATGTACAGTATGGACACAGACCTTTGGTCCAACTCGTCCATGCCAGCCAGATATTCCAACCTAATCGTGCCCCATTTGCCAGCATTTAGCCCACATCCCTCTAAACCCTTCCTATTCATATACCCATCCAGATGTTTTTTAAATGTTGTAATAGTACCGGCCTCTACCACTTCTTCTGGCAGCTCATTACATACACGCATCGCCCTCTGCATGAAAAAGTTGCCCCCGAGGTCCCTTTTAAATTTTTCATCTCTCACCCTAAACCTATGACCTCTAGTTCTGGATTACCTCACCTCATGGAAAAGACCTTGTCTATTTATCCTATCCACTTGGGAAAAAAAATAACTCTTGTTGAATAAGTTGCAACTGGACTTCTAAAAGTATACATAATTACTGCTTAACCATTTCAGTGAAAGTGGGATATGTTAAATAACTTCTTTTTCATTGAACAAAATAATTTAAAATTTCTTTTTAAACTTTTAAAATATATTTTAATTTTTAATCTTAAAGTTCAAAGTTAAAAGTGAAGCATTCAATTCATTTAATGTCCTACCTTATCGGTGAGAATATTTCAATGAGAATGGCTGCTTATTCAACTTGAAAGATACTCTGCTATTGCTGGATATCTAAAAGCCCCCTTGATTAAGCACTAGATTCAAACCTTGATGTGAAGAAAAGCAAACTCTATGTCACACAAATCACTAGATACTCTTGCGTCAATTGCGCAATCTTCTTGGAGACCCTCTCCACTTTGAGTCAGCAGTTAGTGGTGTTGATGGTAACCATAATGTGGCAGAGTTGGTGTTGGACTGGACAAATAAAGCTTCCAAATGAGTCTGTTGGACTATAACCTGATGTTGTGCAATTTTTAACTGTGTCCTCTCCAGGCCAACACTGGCTCCTCCACATCATGGCTTCTATGAGGTGAGCAGTGAGACAAAAAGAAAACTTGGTGAACGAGATGCGGATGAATTAACTTTAAAAATGTATTCATTCTCCTATGACAGCTAGATTATTATCATTCAGATTCAGCACACAAATGAGAAAAAACTGCTCGAAAAAACACACTTTTTAGATCCAATCCTTCTCAGAGTTGGGAACGTTATTTGTAGAGAAGATACCTTGTCCTGTTGTATGGTCATCAAACTAGAATAGTATTTCCAAGTCTCTCCGAATACATGCAGCCTGACATGATGACCATTTCAATCATTATCTGTTACTACTTCGAACAATGTTTTTTTTAAAATATCCCAGTCTAAAGGATTTATTGCAACAAGCACGAACGCTGAGTTACAATAATCTACTCAGTAATCACCAATAATCACCAACTCAGTAAACCTTTAGGTAAAATAGGTAAGCCTAAATCTTTAAGTTCCTTATACCATTTTAAGCTTTTCTGGAGGGGGAGAAAGAGGGCAGAGAATTGAAACATACCGGTCTACATACCGAAGCATAATTTGTGACACCAGATCTTAAAAAAAAATCAATTCAAGTAACAGTATCTATTACATGATATATCCGTTTTAGAGATAGTCATCCAGATGCATTGCCCACAACCATGATCACAATTGTCTAGGATGACAGTTCAATAAATTGCCTTGCAAGATTTGATCTTTAGAATTTCCTTTTAGTTGAATTACATTTCCGCATCCACATTGGAACAAACACTTTCACATTCAGAATAAAGTGGCACAGAGTCATACGGACCAAGGTTCAACAATCTGGTCTATGCAGAGTTAGCAGTAAAGGCCAAGCATTGGCTTTGGTGACCCTGGGAAAGGATGAAGAAACATATTTTTAATACCTTAATCTGCAGTATTATGCCTGCTGAAAACTTACTGACACTGAGGGAAGACAAATTGGATTCAGGCAAATTGCTCCATATGTGGATAGCTTGCTGATACTCATGCAAAGAGCTGACAATTAGATTATTGGCAAATTAGATTATTTGTTCTTAGCTCTACATTTCAGTGGGCAACTTCACAGGAGAGTGGGGGGTAGAAAAAGAAATAGGACAGGAAGGAAGGAGAAAATAAAAATCACATTTATTATGGTGAATGCAGGAAAGATAAATATGACTGTATGACGACAGCAACATTCTAATATAAAATATTCTGTATCGAATGCAGTGATGTGAACACAGGTGATTTTAGTTAGTACTAAGAAGGCTGCTACAGTGTGGAGGTTTTAAACCAGTACATATGTCTGGAATACTACATATTCAATCTGGGCTAATTTTTGATGCTGGTAGAAGGGGCAAAACAGATGACTACTGCACTTAATCAAATCAAATGATGGCATGTGCTGAAAAATTCTAAATGACAGATAGATTAAGAAACAAAAAAAAAATCAGCCATAGCTAAGTTGTCCTCCACTTCTGAATCAACTGCTGACAGTTACTCTCAACATGCAGATATTGTGTCCAATATATCAAAGATTGAGATATACTCTAGGAAAAAGTCAATGCTTCTATAAATGGTGTCGTATTGTTTCTGTATCAGTCGAAGCAAACAGTATGGCTCTACTTTCATCTTTATTCCGAGCCCTGGGAGACAACGATCGCACAGAGACACAAAGACACAGGTTCTCGGTCTTCTCGCAAACAACAGATTCTTAAGGAATTATATAGTCACTTACGGGGAGCAGCATCCAAATAAGGCAACATCAATATTGATTGGGTGACCATTACAAATCAGTGAGCATCAATACTAAAGATTAAGCCATCTGGCATTACATAACAGATGTTCCTCACCTCGTTAACTGGCATTACACAATGGATGCTCGTCACGATTTGGAGATGCTGATGTTGGACTGGGGTGTACAAAGTTAAAAATCACAACACCAGGTTATCGAGTCATACAGTCATAGAGATGTACAGCATGAAAACAGACCCTTCGGTCCAACCCGTCCATGCCGACCAGAAATCCCAACCCAATCTAGCCCCGCCTGCCAGCACCTGGCCCATATCCCTCCAAACCCTTCCTATTCATATACCCATCCAAATGCCTCTTAAACGTTATAGTCCAACAGGTTAAATTGGAAGCACTAGCTTTCGGAGCACCGCTACTTCATCAGGTGCTTCTTCACCTTGTTAACTGGCATGACACAATGGATGCTCTTCACCTTGTTAAACCACTATCCGTGCCTCCAGTACCTCGTTGTTGACTGCAAGTCCTTATCTGGTCAAAGTCATGCAGCTGAACCTTTGTCATGCAACCCTAAACTTAACTCTTTCCTTACCTGCTCATACGTTTTGAATACAGTGAGAATAGAGTGAAGCAGTGTTCCTATAATAGGTCTATCAGGTGTAGCAACTGAACACTAATACAATATTTAAATGCCCATTTAAAATAAATCTATAAAACAAATTATTATGCATAATACAATTTTGTCTATAAGAACCTCAAAATCACTGAACTTTTATAAGAATTTAACAATCACAACACCAGGTTATAGTCCAACAGGTTTAATTGGAAGCACACTAGCTTTCGGAGCGTCGCTCCTTCATCAGGTGATAGTCAAGGGCTCAATCCTAATACACAGAAATTATAGCAAAAATTTAGTGTGATGTAACTGAAATTATACATGGAAAAATTGATTGTCTATTGAGTCTTTCATCTGTTTGAATACCATGATAGCTTCACTTTTATGTGTAAATCACAAAACCTTTTTATATTAAAAATAGCGTTCTCAGGTTAACTGTTAACGATGGACGATAGCTAGACAATATGTTGAAGGTGCTAGCCCCCTGTGTTCTCTGTCTATGCCACGATGTTTAGATTGATTCTAAAAAGTGAGATAACTGAGTTTTATATTAATTCATGCAGTTTTTCAGCAAAGTACAACGTAACCCTGCGAGTACAAATTCACCCCACAAAATATGTGTGTACATGTGGATCTTTGTGTGTGTGTGTGCGCGCGCGTGTGTGCGCGCGCGCGCGGGGTTGAGTGTGAGACAATGTGTATGTGTGTGTAGTGAGTGTAGAATGTCTTAAGTCTGTGAGGGCGTGCACGAGAGTGTGTGTGTGGGAGTGTGTGTGTCTGTAAGGGTGAGAGAGAGTGCGTGTGCGCATAGTACAATGATGGTCACTTGTAATGTGACATGAACCCAAGGTCCTGGTTGAGGCCCTCCCTGTGGGTCCCGAACTTAGCAATCAGCCTCTGCTTGGCCACTTTTCGCTGTTGCCTGTCCCAAAGTCTGCCTTGGAGGACGGTCACCCGAAGGTCCGAGGTCGAATGTCCTGGACCGTTGAAGTGTTCCCCACCTGGGAGGGAGCACTCCTGTCTGTTGATTGTTGTGCAGTGCCCATTCATCCGTTGTCGTAGCCTTTGCTTGGTTTCCCCAATGTACAGTGCCTCAGGGTATCCTTGCCTACAATGTACAAGATAGACAACGTTGGCTGAGTCACATGAGTACCTGCCATGTACAAGGTGGGAGGTGTCCCCACCTGTAATGGTGGTATCTATGTCCACGCTCTGACACGTCTTGCAGGGTGACAGGGATGTATGGAGTTGTCCTGAGAGCCGGGCAGCTCGCGACAAATAATGTTCTGTTTGAGGTTTGGCAGTTGCTTAAACGCAAGTAGTGGAGGTATGAGGAAAGTCTTGGTGAGGTGCTCATCCTCATTGATAATGTGTTGCAGCTCACGAAGAACATGGCGTAGTTTTTCAGGTCCTGGAAATACTGAACAACGAAGGGTACTCTGTCAGTTGCAGCACATGTCGTCACCAGAGGAGGTCATTACGGTTCCTTACTGTGGCACATCGGAACTGGCGGCCAATGAGTTGGGCATTATACCCCGTTCTTGTTAGAGCATCCACGAGTACTTCCAGGTGTCCATCACATTCCTACTCATCTAAGCAGATCCGGTGTACGCGTAGGGCTTGTCCATAGGGGATGGCTGTTTTAATATGTCTTGGGTGGAAGCTGGAGAAGTGTAGCACTGTGAGGTTGTCTGTGGGTTTGCGGTAGAGTGTCGTGCTGAGGTGTCCATCCTTGTGGAGATGCACGTGTCCAAGAATGAGACAGATAGTCGAGAGTAGTCCATGGTGAGTTTGATGATGGGATGAAACTTGTTGATGGCACTGTGTAGTTTTACCAATGACTCCTCCTCGCCATGGGTCTAGAGGAAGAAAATGTCGTCAATGTACCTGGTGTATAACATTGGTTGGAGATCCTGCATAGAGAAGAAGTCTTGTTCGAACCTGTGCATAAAAATGTTAGCATATTGGGGTGCAAATTTGGTCCCCATGGCTGTTTCATGTATCTGGATGAAGAACTGGTTGTCAAAGGTGAAGATGTTGTGATCGAGGATAAAGCGGATGAGTTGTAGGATAGTGTTTGGAGATTGGCAGTTGTTGGTGTTGAGGACTGAGGCTGTTGCCACGATGCCATCATTGTAGGGGATGCTGGTGTAGAGTGCGGAAACATCCGTTGTGACGAGGAATGTTCCTGGTTCGACTGGTCCGTGGGTGCTGAGTTTCTGTAAGAAATCCATAGTGTCGTGACTGAAGCTGGAGACCCCCTGTACAATAGGTTTCAAGATGCCTTCAACATAGCCAGAGAGATTCTCACATAGGGTCCCATTTCCCTACACGATGGGACGTCCTGGTGTGTTGGCTTTGTGTAGAAGTCGCCTACATGAGAAGTACGTGGGATGAAGTACTCAGATCAAAAACTGCATGAATTCATGTAAAACTCTGTTACCTCACTTTTTAGATTAGAATCAATCTAAACATCATGGCATAGACAGAGAACACAGGGGGCTAACACCTTCAACATATTGTCTAGCTATCACCAATTGTTAACAGCTAACCTGAGAATGCAACTTAAAAAAAAGGTTTTGTGATTTACACATGAAAGTGAAACTATCATGGTATTCATACAGATGAAAGGCTCAACAATCAATTTTTCAATATATAATTTCAGTTACATCACACAGTAAATTTTTGCAATAAATTCTTTGCAGCATTGAGGGACTGTTGCTTTGTTGGAGGTTCTGTCTTTTAAAAGAGGCCTCTCTTACCATGCTTGTGCGGGAGGATGAAAACAAACTCAGAAGACTACTTGAAGTCAGTGAAGCATTCACGAAGTGCTCTGTCCGACATTTATCCCTCAACCAACACTGTCTAAACATGTTTATTCACTACTTCTTGTGGAACTTTGCTACATGCAAATTGGCTACAACACTGCTTTAGTGTCCAAATTTAAAAAGCAAATTACTTACTGCAAAGAGCTTTGGAACATCCATGTGACATAAAAAAGTACTATTTACATGTAAGAACACCATCCACGCCCTCCACCTCCTCCAAGACTTCTGTTTCCCCGGCCCCCAACGCCTCATCTTCACCATGGATATCCAATCCCTCTACACCTCCATCCACCATGACCAGGGCCTCCAAGCCCTCCATTTTTTCCTCTCCAGACGTCCCCAACAGTACCCTTCCACCAACACACTCATTCGTTTGGCCGAACTGGTCCTCACCCTTAACAATTTCTCCTTTGAATCCTCTCACTTCCTCCAGACCAAAGAGGTAGCCATGGGCACATGTATGGGCGCCAGCAATGCCTGTCTCTTTGTTGGCTACGTAGAACAGTTGATCTTCCGTAATTACACCGGCATCACTCCCCACCTCTTCCTCCGCTACATTGATGACTGCATTGGCGCCACCTCGTGCTCCCGCGAGGAGGTTGAGCAATTCATCAACTTCACTAACACATTCCACCCTGACCTTAAATTTACCTGGACCATCTGTGACACCTCCCTCCCCTTCCTGGACCTCTCCATCTCCATTAGTGACGACCGACTTGACACTGACATTTTTTACAAACCCACCGACTCCCACAGCTACCTGGATTACACCTCTTCCCACCCCATCTCTTGCAAAAATGCCATCATGTATTCCCAATTCCACCGCCTCCGCCGTATCTGCTCCCAGGAGGACAAGTTCCACCATAGAACACACCAGATGGCCTCCTTCTTTAGAGACCGCAATTTCCCTTCCCACGTGGTTAAAGATGCCCTCCAACGCATCTCGTCCACATCCCGCACCTCTGCCCTCAGACCCCACCCCTCCAACCATAACAAGGATAGAACGCCCCTGGTGCTCACCTTCCACCCTACAAACCTTCGCATAAACCAAATCATCCGCCGACATTTCCGCCACCTCCAAAAAGACCCCACCGCCAGGGATATATTTCCCTCCCCACCCCATTCCACCTTCCGCAAAGACTGTTCCCTCCGTGACTACCTGGTCAGGTCCACGCCCCCCTACGACCCACCCTCCCATCCTGGCACTTTCCCCTGCCACTGCAGGAACTGTAAAACCTGTGCCCACACCTCCTCTCTCACCTCTATCCAAGGCCCTAAAGGAGCCTTCCACATCCATCAAAGTTTTACCTGCACATCCACAATATCATTTATTGTATCCGTTGCTCCCGATGCGGTCTCCTCTACATTGGGGAGACTGGGCGCCTCCTAGCAGAGCGCTTTAGGGAACATCTCCGAGACACCCGCACCAATCAACCACACCGCCCCGTGGCCCAACATTTCAACTCCCCCTCCCACTCTGCCGAGGACATGGAGGTCCTGGGCCTCCTTCACCGCCGCTCCCTCACCACCAGACGCCTGGAGGAAGAACGTCTCATCTTCCGCCTCGGAACACTTCAACCCCAGGGCATCAATGTGGACTTCAACAGCTTCCTCATTTCCCCTTCCCCCACCTCATCCTAGTTTCAAACTTCCAGCTCAGCACTGTCCCCATGACTTGTCCGGACTTGTCCGACCTGCCTAGCTCCTTTTCCATCTATCCACTCCACCCTCTCCTCCCTGACCTATCACCTTCATCTCCTCCCCCGCTCACCTATTGTACTCTATGCTACTCTCTCCCCACCCTTCAGGATAACTGCCTTTATTCCTGATGAAGGGCTTTTGCTCGAAACTTTGATTTTGCTGCTTGTTGGATGCTGCCTGAATTGCTATGCTCTTCCAGAACCACTGATCCATGTAAGCCCTATTCCACTTCTGCCTACTTTAGAAATCTCTCGCGTGAACATCTTCATTTAAACGGGCAGCATGGTGGCACAGTTGTTAGCATTGCTGCCTCACAGTGCCAGAGGCCTGAGTTCAATTCCCACCTCAGGCAACTGGCTGTGTGGAGTTTGCACATTCTCCCAGTGTCTGCGTGGGTTTCCTCCAGGTGCTCCGGTTTCCTCCCACAGTCCAAAAATGTGCAGGTCAGGTGAATTGGCTATGCTAAATTGCCCGTAGTGTTAGGTGAAGGGGTAAATGTAGGGGAGTGGGTCTGGGTGGGTTGTTCTTCAGAAGGTTGGTGTGGACTTGTTGGGCCTAAGGGCCTGTTTCCACATAAGAAATCTAATCTAATAAACTGAATGCTGATATCAATAGGGGATCAACAAAGTTGGCAAAACCAGGGAAAAATTACCAGGAGTGATTCTAATGGTGAGTGCACAAATCCAAAAAAATGGATTTGTGACTACAGTATGGGAAGGGGCACATAAACATAGGTCATAGCTTTTTAAATATAAACAGCCTTAAAACTTGTTATGCAGATGTTGTAAAAGTCTATACTGCAAGGGAGCTGCATTACACATGGAACTGAAACAATGACCAATGCTAAACTCTATCAATGTTCTTTCAAGTGTGAACACTCTGAAAGAAACAATGCTGATTATGTATCAACAAAATGAAGTGCTTAAATGGGGTCATGAAAGAAATGAGTAAACTTATGCAGTTCATTGCTACCTGACCTCAAAAGTTAACAGATTAGAAATCGAAAAATGTATTCAAGAATCTATGTGAGTAGCTTATAACTTGCTTTCAAATTTGTTTGAGTTAGAAAGGTGATGCCCAGCAATGGATAGAATGTATATTCTTTTTGAGGATCAAATTCTTGGCCAAATGAATGAGAGAAATTATGCAGAAACAACGTTTAGCACATGAAGTACTATTCTTGAAAGTTTCCCCAAAACATTAACGTATTTCTCCATAGCTAATTTGTTTTAACAAAAGTACATCAATTTCAAAAGGGACTGGATGTGACAGCAATCAGCATATGAATGACAGAGAAAGCAACATTCCTTTGGTCACAGTGAAGTAGAAAGTGAGTGCTGGAATGGTGCATCATAACAAGGAATATAACATGGAGAAACAAAGTAGTGCCAATACAAACTATACATGTCATTTTGAAACAGCAGAGATTCTACAATCTGATAAATTGATGAAATGGGGAGGATATAGACATGTTTTCAGTTTAATACTATTTAACGTATTGAGATTTTTTTCATAAAACGAGTTGTGCTGATAGGCAGCTGCAGGAAACTATTTCTTCTCTGGATCCAAAGATACACTGAATGAAATGAGATTATCATTAACTTTCAAGATAAATTTCTCAAAGCAAGCAGAATTGTCTCAGAATTAGCAAGTCTCCAGAGGATATTCTCAAAAGTTTTTGTATGTGCAAGTCATTTTAAATAAATCTGTATTGTTGCAAGGTTTTACATGCCCAGCCGTGGATTTGTGAAGTTGATCAAGGGGGAGTGGAGAGGCAATTCACAGAACCGTTGAAAGATATATGGTCTGATATTTTTCAAGTACTAAAATAAAATACTGCAGAAGAAGAAAATCTGAAATATAAACCAAAAAATGCTGAAAATACTCAGGTCAGCATCATCTCTGAAAACATAATCAGAGTTAACAATCAGCGGTTCTGCTTCACTCTCTATAAAGATTAGAACTTACTGTTCAGTTCTGAAAAACCAACCTCCTCCCAGAAGATTTTCTAGTAGGAGATGAGTTAATGTTATTACTGGATGCTTCGAAGATAAAGCACAAACTTATAGTTGCTTATGGGATACACAGTCTCCTGATTTTTTTTTGCATTTATCAGATTTCATTGAAATAAATGAAAGCAGATTGATGAAGCTACACTTCTAAGAATTTACTAAATTATCCTCTCAAAGACAAGACACAGACTAAGCATTTTAGAATAAAACAAAAAGTGCAACAGATAAAAGAATCTGAATGATTATAATTAGTGTTATTTGCTTCTTAGGCTTCATTCTAAAGCCTGCTTTGAAATAGTGACATATTTAGGGTAAAAACACAGTATCTGATTAACTATTGTGATCATCAAATGACTCAATAGCAAAATAGATGGGTCCAGGACATCACCATATATCAGAAGAGAGTTCAGGAACATGTGTGTAAGGCTGGTTTATACTTTGTTCCAGCAGACTGAAGTTTAATGAGACCCTTCCAGGTATGCTGAATGTGCTAACGGGTAAATTTATTGCTTGCTGGAAATATTACACAATGTCAAAGCAGCAGCACTTAATTTCAATCCTTGGACTGTACAGAGATGAATCACTACTCTCAATTGCTATCAATGGACCCTTAACAAAATAAAATAATTGGAACAAATCTAATCTGGCTTGACTGTGATGCCCTCTTCCACTCATATTCATCATTTAGAAACAAGAATCAAGTGGTCACACTGAAGGTCTGAACCTTACGACTGGTGCCATGAAGGGAATGAGGGTGAAAAACTGTATGAAATATGATACTTATTTTATAAAGGAAATTAATTTTGTGGTACCTAATTGGAATGATTTATGACTTTGCTTATAATGACAGGAGGCTCAATATGTCATCATAAGAAAATCCCTTCATTCCAAAGGACCTTTTCTGAACTGTTTCTAATGCAAATACACACCTCCTTCAATGAGGAAATCAAAAATTGCACACTGCACGATAGGTCAATGTCCTGTATAGTGGTAGGAACATTTCAGCAATTTTATACTCCACCATTTGAAGTGTATACATCAGAAGTATCTCGGAACTGACAGCCAGACTACTGCGACCCCTAGGACTCATAACGGCACACAAACCAACAGCCACGCTCAGACAACAACTCACCAGAACGAAGGACCCGATACCCAACATGAGTAAGACGAATGTAGTGTACAAAATACCATGCAAGGACTGCACTAAACACTATATAGGACAAACAGGAAGACAGCTAACAATCCGCATACATGAACATCAACTAGCCACGAAACGACACGACCAGCTATCCTTAGTTGCCACACACGCAGACAACAAGCAACATGAATTCGACTGGGACAACACTACTATCATAGGGCAAGCCAGACAGAGAACAGCCAGGGGATTTCTAGAGGCATGGCATTCATCCACAAACTCCATCAACCTGGACCCAATATACCAACCACATCGACCTGGACCCAATATACCAACCACTACAGCGGACAGCTGAAACTGACAACCGGAAGCGGCAGGGACAGACCACTATAAACACCGGAGGAAACATCAAAGAAGCGCTTCGCAGGAGGCTCCCAAGCACTGATGATGTCGCCTAGCCAGGGGACGAAACGTTTGCAACAAAAACTTCCAGCTCGGCGAACAGAACCACAACAACGAGCACCCGAGCTACAAATCTTGGCACTCCACCATTTGTAGTAAACGTGAATATTCTATTTGCCTTCATAATCATGTGTTGTACCAGCATACTAATTTTATGCATGGTATATTCCACAATACTGCATCATGGTCCAGTACCCCCCATTTCAATAATATTTAATATTTTAAATTCTTCCTGCAAAAATGGACAACCTTGCCATTATTACACTCCATCTGCCAAATTTCTGCCCATTTGCTTGATCCACATATATATCAATTTTCAGATTCTTTGGATTCTCCTCACAACTTGCTTTCCCACTTATCTTTGTAACTTGGCTGCAACCGTCAGCCTTGTTAACCAAGTCATGAACATAGATTGAAAATAGTGGAGGCCAAATCAAGCCCATGCAGGACTCCACTGGATGAAGTTTGCTAAACTGAAATGACAAATTTATCCCAAGTGTTCCCTGGTACTCAATTTTCTGTTCCAATTTTTTACCCTCAGCACTGAGTTTGTATCTTGTTCATTAAGTTACAATGTGGCATGTTATGAAATACAATTTAGAAATCCAAATCCACAATATCAACTGCTTCCACTTTATCTACCCTGCTTGTTACATCCACAAATAAAACTGTCAATTTCTCTTTCATAAAACCATATTGACTATGTCGGAGGTGAATATAATACAATGATCTGCTACTATCTCCTTAACAGCATTTCGCAACAACAGGAATTAGAAAACTGGCCTTTAGTTTCAGTTTTCTGTCTCCCAAGTTCTACAATCACCAAATGAACACATTGTTACTGCCTGAGACCGACAGTGTTCAGGCCTCATCACCTTTAGCTCCCTAGCTCGGATCACCACTTTTTAAAATCAATCTATGAACTCAGATTCCAGTGAACAGAGTCACCAACGGTTGATAAGCAAGTAAGATCTGATTACAGGTAGTTGTAAACTAGTTTAACTAATTTCAGCTCTCTAGCAGTATACAACATTTTAGGTTAAGTGAAATGCTAAATGCATCCAGATTTTATTGAGTTACAGCACTCACTATCAAATGCTCAAATTTAAGCATTAGTTAGTGTTCAAATACCATCTTCATGTGATTTATGGGCCTCGAGAAGCAGCAGCAAAGTGCTATTATGTTCAGTTCGATTTTGCTGTTTCTTAAATCCTAGAAAAGATTTTGTTAACCTGAATGTAGTTTTCTAATTCTCACACACGTTGTAGTATTAATTTCAAAATAATTGTCATTCGCCATTGTCCAAAGAAGAGTAGTAAATTAAGACGCATTGATGGTAAAACGTTGGGAGTTACAGGTTTCAGGGACAATGAATAAGTGAATATAGAGTCAGTAGTTACTTGAACTGTTTAAGATACTTGCCAGCATGAATGTTCCTGTGTGAATGTCCCTTGTGTTTTTCCTTGTGCCTTGTTGGTGCAAATTTCATGCATAAAATTTTTTTTCTCCTGTATTTTAATTTTTAAATATAGAATAAAGCTAAGCATATCTTGATGTTAACTCACAAATTCATTTCAGCTTTCTATCTTGACATCTACCATGATGCAGATTTTTGCCTGATAATAGATCGCAGCAGAAAAGTTACAACTTGCTGTTCAGGATAGCTAAATGGGTATATGCATGAACAAATGTAGATCTGAAAGAGGCAGGCTCGTAGCAAAGCAGTTTTTTTTAGAAAAGTCTTTGCACATCCATAAACAAAACAAATACTTGCGTTGGAATAAGGATGGGGCTTGTAGTTGGAGAGAGTCTATATACTTAGAGTTCACTCAGGAGGACCCAAAAAGGATCCTTTTGAATTTTTTTTAAAGATTTCGGAAATTTTCCTAGAATTCTGGCCAATATTTACCCCTTTATCAATATTACTAACAGATTGTCAGGTCATACCTCATTGCTTCTTGCAAGTTAGCTGTTATTTTTTATTAATGACTTAGATGAGGGAGTCAAAGGGTGGGTCAGTAAATTTGCAGATGATACGAAGATAGGTGGAGTTGTGGACAGTGAGGAGGGCTGTTGTCGGCTGCAGAGGGACTTAGATATGATGCAGAGCTGGGCTGAGGAGTGGCAGATGGAGTTCAACCCTGCCAAGTGTGAGGTTGTCCATTTTGGAAGAACAAATAAGAATGCGGAATACAGGGTTAATGGTAGGGTTCTTAGTCAGGTGGAGGAACAGAGGGATCTTGGGGTCTATGTACATAGATCTTTGAAGGTTGCCACTCAGGTGGATAGAGTTTGTAAGAAGGCCTATGGAGTATTATCGTTCATTAGCAGAGGGATTGAATTCAAGAGTCGTGAAGTGATGTTGCAGCTGTACAGGACTTTGGTTAGGCCACAGTTGGAGTACTGTGTGCAGTTCTGGTCGCCTCACTTTAGGAAAGATGTGGAAGCTTTGGAGAGGGTGCAGAGAAGATTTACCAGGATGTTGCCTGGAATGGAGAGGAAGTCATACGAGGATAGGTTGAGAGTTCTCAGCCTTTTCTCGTTGGAACGGCGAAGGATGAGGGGTGACTTGATAGAGGTTTATAAGATGATCAGAGGAATAGATAGAGTAGACAGTCAGAAACTTTTTCCCCGGGTACAACAGAGTGTTACAAGGGGACACAAATTTAAGGTGAAGGGTGGAAGGTATAGGGGAGATGTCAGGGGTGGGTTCTTTACCCAGAGAGTGGTGGGGGCATGGAATGCGCTGCCCGTGGGAGTGGTAGAGTCGGAATCATTGGCGACCTTTAAGCGGCATTTGGATAGGTACATGGATGGGTACTTAATCTAGGTTAGAAGTTCGGCACAACATCGTGGGCCGAAGGGCCTGTTCTGTGCTGTATTGTTCTATGTTCTATATTTCCTGATATAACAACAGTTCATAAAAGTGCTTCTTTGGCAATAAGGTGCTTTGGTTTGTTTGAAATATAGAGTCAGAGATGTACAGCTCGGAAACAGACCCTTCGGTCCAACTTCTTCCTGCTGACCAAATATCCTAACCTAATCTAGTCCCATTTGCCAGCACTTGGCCCATATCCCTCTAAATCCTTCCTATTCATATACCCATCTTGATGTCTTTTAAAGTATTTCTATCAGCCTCTACCACTTCCTCTGGCACTCATTCCATACACTCATCACCCTTTGCGTGAAAAGGTTGCCTCTTAGGTCCCTTTAAATCTTTCCCCTCTCACCTTAAACCGATGCCCGCTAGTTCTGGACCCCCAGAAAATACAAATGAAAATATTTTATTTCTGCAACAACAGAACCACTTGAATGCTGTTTATTTGGAGTACATACAACATTACTTATAAACAATGATTGCATACTATCATATATTTGAATTCCAACTTTCATATTCCTATTTTCAGGCATGATCATGATGTTTCAAATCATTTAAATGCAAGTACAAACTATCAAAAAATCTATAAAAAAACAGAAGTTGGCTTGTGAAGCGATTTGAATTGGCTCGTGTGTAAAACGTGCAACTCTGATTTTTTTTCCACAGGCATAGATTATTCACCCTGCAACCACTATAAATAGAGACGGTGACCTTGAGTTTCAGTCCCAAGGGAAATTATTAAAATGAGTAAAATATTACCTGTACAAGACATGTTTCTTTGAAACAATGACCCAATTAATTCTGTCGCTAAATAAATCAGTCTCACAACTGAGATAATTCCCACAATGAAGTTGTACTACATTGAAATCCTGGAACATAAGACATCCATTAACATAAGATGTGTAGGAGTTCTATTTGAAATGTGAACTATGAAATCACAAAATCAAGATCAAAAAAGAAATGACATTTATCCCATCATAATCACTTATCTCAAAAATCTCGTCTCCCCATTAAAATTCCAACTGACTCTTAAATCACTCTAATTTCTGTTTCATTACTCAAATTCACATCCATCTGAAGAGTTTATTAGTTTGTGAATGAAACCTTTGATATCGGCCCTCTATTTCTCTTTGAACAATTCAAACAAATCCTTTCTTATCTCACTGCTGCAGCTAGTCTTTAACTAACATGCTGCATGACTCTGATCTACATGATTTCCTAAACTTATATAGGTACGAAAGAGAAAGTGTTTTTAAACAATTTTTACATAGATTTCCTTCCAAAAATGAATACCCTCCCAGGAACAATGCTAGAAGTTGAATCCACTAAAGATGTAAAGGTATGAGTAAAGGTGAACATAAAATTGAAAGCTCACAACAAATCTAAATGCACAGCTTTGTTCGAGAGCTTCCATAGGTGCAATAGCCAAACTTATCTGAGTCAAGGCTATTCTAACTTGGCTCTACGCTGTGGACTGAAGCCAATATTTATTCCACACCATCTCACTTTTGCAATCTGTGATTAAAATGTATATTAACCTTTTTTTTTGGAATTTGGGTTTTTTTAAAAGAAGAAAAAAAAGAGGTGGGCTTTGGTTAGTCCAGTGAAGGGGTTTTCTTTTTGAAAAGGGCAGAAAGTCAATGTACACTGATCTAATACATATTTTTTAAGAAGGCATGTGACTTCAAATCAGCTGCCTAGAACATTCCCGTGTTAACAGATAAAATATTAAAACTGTTGAATTTATTGCAGAAACAGTACAGTAAATTGACTAGGGCAATTAGGTTAATTTTGACTTCAGAACAGAAAGTCCATGATCTCCATTCATAACAACTTAAAGTTCAGTTCAGAAGGTACAAGAGTTGATTTTGGAAAATCAAGTCAGCTCAGGGGAACTTGTTACCGATGCTGAAGTGTTTTAGTGTGGTCATGTAGCCTTTGAGTTGTTAGAACTGATAAATTTAAGCAGATACGTTATAAATTCATGTCAGTAGAATTAAAGGAAATAAAAAATCTCTGCTTTAAAAAACAGAAAAGAAAATTAAAATCATTAACTAAGAAAATATTTAAACAGTTGAGAAATGGAAATAAAAGAAGGGAAATGGACAGGGGAGGGAGGTGGGTAAGAGAGTGAAAAAGGATGAGCAAGACCATGACTGCAACATAGCAAGTGACAGTGAGAGTAAGCAAGAGATGTGAGCAAGAGGTTGTGTAGCAGGAAAAAGGGAATAATTGGGTGGGAGAGAGGTAGGCGTGGGCAGGCAAGAGGGAGTGGTTGGGCAGGTGAGAGATGACCAATGTGTGAATGAGGAGGAAGGGCTAAGCAGGCAAGAGGAAAGGGGTGGTAGGATTGAGGGAACGGCAAGAAAGAGAGGGAAAGAGAAAGAAAGGGACACTGCAGAAGTCAAAAGTAATGTCACCAAAATGTAAAGGTGGTGGAAAAAGTAAAGTAAAAATGCTAAGGGAGAAGCAACATAAAAATTAAAAAAAAATTCTACATTTGAAAGTCAATTAGTCTTCCTCACATATCTTCGACCATTGTTATCTCCCCTGCTTCATGACCACTGTATCTTGCTGACAGAGCACACTATCAGTATGGTGCAATGCACTCTCTATTAACAGCTGCAGTGGTCAAAGCCAATCTTTTTCAAGTAGGGCTTGCAAGGTTTTCTTTAAAATTTTTCCACAAGTAGCCATTCAATTTTGACCAGCCATGAACCAAGTACAGAGCACACTTTGGAAAGAGGATGTTCAGCATTCTGATGCAATGACCTGTTGCCATACAAGAATGGTCAATTCTATGCTCAGGATGACTATATCCTGGAGGGTCTTCTGTTCATGTAGCAGTCCATCAGCTCAAGTGTAGGATCTTCTATACACGGTACTCTTGGTAAGTCTGGAGCTTTCTCAGGTGTTGGCAATAAATCACCCAAGTTTTGCAACTATACAGAAAAGTCAGGTGCATTACTGCTTTGTAGACTGCAACTTAAAAATGTGTGAGGTAAAAACAATGTCTGCAGATGCTGGAAATCCGATTCTGGATTCGTGGTGCTGGAAGAGCACAGCAGTTCAGGCAGCATCCAAGGAGCAGCGAAATCAACGTTTCGGGCAAAAGACCTTCATCAGGAATAAAGGCAGTGAGCCTGAAGCATGGAGAGATAAGCTAGAGGAGGGTGGGGGTGGGGAGAAAGTAGGATAGAGTACAATGGGTGAGTGGGGGAGGGGATGAAGGTGATAGGTCAGGGAAGAGAGGGTGGAGTGGATAGGTGGAAAAGGACTTAAAATTTTGTGTCCATTCATAGGTGAAGACTCATCCAAGTCTTTTTTCCAAAGTAGGAGCTTCCAAAGGTTTGATTACACAGAATCAAGAGCGTCTATAGTTGCTGATACAATAATAGAACCTCTACAGTGCAAATAGAGGCCGATTGAGTTTGTACCTTTGAACAGCATCCCACCCAGACCCATCCTTTCTCCACAACCCCTCATTTCTCCACAGCTAATCCACCTTGCCAACACATCCTTGGACACTAGCTTTGCAAGTCTTTGGATTGTCAGAGAAGACAGGAGCACCTTGCAGAAACCCATATAGACATGGACAGAATGTGCAAGCTCCACACAGTCATCCAAGGCTGGAATCAATCCTGGTTCCCTGGCACTGAGAGACATAAGTGCTAACCACTGTATCGCTCGCTAATCTTCTGAGATTTTAGGAGCAATTAACTGTCACTGGGGCCAACCCAAAGCACTGATATTGTGAGATTTGGTGAGAGTCTGTTTTTGATTGAAGGACAACCTTTGTCTTACTGACATTCATTTGCCTTAGGCTTATAGGTTTCTTTAAATAGTTAAAGGATACCTAGTAACCTCCTTAATTTCCAGTTTGTCCAAAAATGCGGTTACCTATGTTCTGTCCCTGACTAATCATCTCCGACACAAATACCTTCTTATCCAAAGTGTTAAATTTTAAGCTCTTGGATATTTCTAAAGTCCTGTATCACACTCACTCAGTAGGCCTATGTTCAGACTTTAATCACCGTGTGTCCACTTCTGGACTTTGTGATGTGGCTTTATCCATTACTTCACTTCAACCCAGAACATTCAGTTGCATACATTTTATTCACTGGCAAGCCTTTCCCAAAATTCTTTTGTCTTCCTAATACTCTTCCTAGAACTCATCTTCGCAACTAAAGCTTTGGCCAATCCTTCTTCTGACTCCTCTAGATTAGCTTCTCTGCCTATTTCTACTAACAAAACATCTTGTGACCATATAAGTGAAAACTGTTAATTTAATCAGTGCTCATGGTCACAGTGAACGACATTTGGTGGAAATACACCATGCCAGACTAGGGTTGTAACCTGTTTTATGGAAAGGGATCGTTTGAACCAACATAAAATATTACACAAAGATCAGCAAAGATAAATTATTCACGTTTTGAATTCTGTTATCGTTTTTGTGATTATAGGTGCTGGGTAGCTCAATCGGCTAGATGATGAGAGAGTATGGTACATAATGAAAGCAATCGCAAGGATTCAATCCCCACATCATTTGTGCTCATTCACAGAGGCTGCCTCCTTGCCTTAGTTCATGCTTGAAGCTGGATAAACAATTCTCTCTCGAATGGAGAGAAATGCTTATGGTCCAGAATGCACTATTGTTAAATTACTGTTACCAATTTCCTCAGCACTCCAGTTCTGCCTATACAGTCCTATATTCATGCTAAACCCGAACAGTTTAGCAGTCAAAAACTGGACATCAATGAGATACATGGTTAATTTTCAGCAGCACTTCACCACAATGTGTAACCTCATGAATTGTAAGAACTCTCTCTCTCTCTGCCACTGTCGTTAAGTCAAGAATCATCTCTACCTGCACTATTTGGAGTGCAGCAAAATAAGGTGTCACAAGACTGCATACATGCAAAACAGCAGAAACAGCACGTTACTAAAAGAACTAAGTGATTCCACACCCAATAGATCAAAACCTTATAATTTTGTCACACTCAGCCAATCATACAAATCATAAGATGCAAGTTCCCATCATTAATAATGGCAGAGATCAGCATGCGAGTACAAAAGACAAACTGATGCATTGAGAATCATAATCAACCATAAGTATTGAATGGATTATCTTTTGTTACAATTCCTGAGGTTCACAAAGCAAATTATGAGCTGATTTGATTTCTTCCACGTCAAAACGGGGTGGCATGGTGGCTCAGTTGTTAGCACTGCTGCCTCACAGCACCAGGGACCCAAATTCGAATCCAGCCTCAGGTGACTGTACAAACTCCAAACAGATTCTCCCAGTGTCTGCGTGGGTTTCCTCCGAGTGCTCTGGTTTCCTCTCACAGTCCAAAGATGTGCAGGTTAGGTGAATTGGCCATGCTAAATTGACAATAGCGTTAGGTGTATTAGTCAGAGGGAACTGGGTCTGGGTGGATTACTCTTCGGAGGGTCGGTGTGCACTTATTGGGCCAAAGGGCCTGTTTCCACACTGTAGGGCATCTAATCTAAAAAAGATCTTTGTTGGATGTATGGATAAAACAAAGCTTTATGGGCTCTAATAACATCCTGTCTGTGGGCCAAGAAACTGTACTCTAGAACTAGCTGCACCGCTTACTGAAGTGTTTGCTCGAGATACACTAGCGCCGATTCAACAAAAGCCCAGGTATGATGTGCTCACAGAAAAGGCAAATTCAATACCCCATCAGTCTACCTTGATATTCAAAGCAACAGGTCATTGACAGTGCTAGGAAATGACAATCACTGATCAATAACCTACTTAATTTTCAGTTTGAATTCCATAAGGATAATTTTGCTCTAGAATTCATTGCAGTATTGATCCAAACATGATTCATTCAAATAAACAGCCAAATTTCAAAGATGAGGCGAAAGTGAATGCACTTGACATCAAGGCAACATTCTACTGAGTTTAGAGTCAAGGATCCCCTCAGCCAAATAGAAGCAGCACAGAAGAAAGATGGCAAAGATATTGAGGGCCAACACTGCAGGATTTCTTCAGAACAATGTCCTCAATTCAATCATTTTTATTAATGGTTTTCCTTCCAGCACAAGGTCAGAAGTGGGGGGTGTTCACTGATGATAGTAGTGTTCATCGCCAGCTTCAAGAGCAGTTATGGTGTTAGGCAATAAATGCTGGCCCTGCCAGAGATGCCCATACCCTATGGCTGAGAGAAAGTTGCAGAACTGTTCTTGGAGTAGCTGGAAAAACTCTAACATTACTTGGACTTGGTAGGTAGGATGGATAGACAGAAGAAGTGAAAGGATGAGACACTCCAGGTTACTTTAAAACAGATTAAAATAGAACATTCTAATAAAGTGACAAGATGCTGCATAAATTTCTCATTTCTTTAAATGTATTATACAAAAACAAAATGATGGTTAAATAATGTTGAAACATTATAGAAATCTATAATGTAAAACATATTGAGAGACTCTAGATTCAAAGCAGGTCAAGAATTACACTATTGGAACATAATTCTCAAAAGGATGCACTGGAGTGTAGATTGTTTTATATGAAAATTATCAACTTATGTATATACATTGCTCAAATTTACTATTCCAAGTTTTTTTTAAAATGTTGGGTAATCTCACAAAAGCTTGCATAAAATTACTGCATATAAGAAGAGTTACTCTTTCCCAAATTCTTCTCCAGGAAATCTTTAAATATCTCATTGATGATTTGTTATGCAGAGTAGGCTTTTTGTAAGCCAAGACAAAATTAATTCTGGTGTTTAAGATATAAAATTATTAAGCATGTCTTTTTCTGACACTGACTTTTTCTTTATCAATCCTAAAATCGAACATCTACATTTTGCCTGTTGCATATCATGGCTCAAAAGGGGTTGTTTTGGAAATAAAGCCTCACTATTCCTGGAGTAATTTTAAAATCTTTACCTTTATGATAAAATCACCTGATTTTCATATCCAGGTACATAGAAATCATAATCAGATTTTTAAACTCAACAAGTATCACTGTTTATTACGTGCAATTGGACTTTAGCTACAGATAACAGTTATAACCACCAGCATATAACACTATAAATTAAAACTCTAATCCCCTTAACACATTGTGTCAGACATGGAGAGGATAATTAAAAAAAAACAAATTATGTCAAATGCAGACTCTAAGAAAAATGCTTAATTTGGTTTCAATGTAAGGAATTTATGGAATGGGGAAGTAACTTTTAAATCATAGAATCCCTACTGTGTGGATACAGGGCTATTTGGCCTAACAAGTCCACACCGACCCTCCAAAGAGTATTCCACCCAGATCCATTCCCTTACCCTATTATTTTTACATTTCCCTGACTAATGCACCTAACCTACACATCCCTGAACACTAAGGCCAATTTAGCATGGTGAATTCACCTAATCTGCACATCTTTGGACTGTGGGAGAAACTGGAGCACCCGGAGGAAACCCACGCAAACACAGGGAGAACGTGCAAACTCCACACAGACAGTTGCCCGAGGCTGGAATTGAACTCAGGTCCCTCGTACTGTGGCAGCAGTGCTAACCACTGAGCCACTGTGCCACGCAACATGGAAAGATTTTCAGCAAAGTTGTATTTAATACTAGTGACAAAAGGATGCTGACATTTAACTATAGCGTGAACTCCACAGACAATTCTGTGTAGTCTAATATCCTAAGTAATGAGGATTCGTTTGTAATTGGAATGTAAGACAAATGAAATGGTTGAAATAATGAGGGGATGAGGGGAAGAGCTAAGTGCATCTAGAAAGTTGTTAAGCAACGAGGTTGAAGCTCAATTGCACGGAAATACTCAGACTCTAGTAATGTAGCCAGGATAGCCTAAGCATTTTTAACCTCCAAGCCACTGGAATTCTTTTTAAAATCCAAGTAAGTATGCCTCTTTCCTTTGTTCTAAATCTTTGTTGTCCACATACCAAATATATTGAGGTACCCAAAAAAACAATATACTTGAATGTACAAAGCAACCCAGTTTCAAAATATCTATTAACTTGGAAAAGTAAGAGTCTGCAAATCTATTGCCATGAACAAATGACAGGAAAGATTGTAAAACTTTTTTTTTGGAAGCTCACATTACTTCCTTACTTTAATTGAGGGGTATAGCAGGGGCCATATTAAATAGGCCAAGGGATAAGAAAGAGATCAACGATATAGGATTCAAAGCAAACTGCTTACCACATAGTTAAAATATAATATCGCAACTCTTTCTTTAAACGGTAGGTTCCAACTACCTTCAGCAAACAAAAATGGTAGTCATGATTTGGATTAGAGGCTATATTTTTGTTTCACACACATCAATTTATGACATTCAACAACTATGTTCCTCCAAGCTTCCATAAAAGATCTTTCAGGCTAAGGAACAGATATTCAATACTGCTAAATCCTATTCTCTTACTTTCAACCAAAATGCATCAGGATGTTATTAGGAGGCACTTTTATCCCAGCTTTCATCAAGAGGCTAAAACAAAGGCAGAGCATTCACAATGAAAACACTATAAAAAAAATTCCCACTAATTGTGTGATGGTGGTTGCTGTGAAATTTCAACATATGTTGTAGGATCTTTATAGATAACAGATATGGAAAATAAATAAGCATTAAAAATGTCATCTTTTGGCAAGTTTCAGTGTTGCAATATATTGCAGACTAAATCACTTTGTCCATCATGCCTATGTTTGCTCTTTAATCTTCCATCATAGTGCAGCAAACATTTCCTTATCAAATATCTACCCAATTTTCTTTGTACAAGTTATTATTGAATTTCCTTCAACAACTCTTTCAAGGCAATGCATTCCAGATTACAAATTTATTATTTTGCAACTTCTCTCCTCATCTTGATCCGCTTTTGCTCTTTTGCCAATTATTTGATTTCAGAAATCCCTATGAATGTAATTTCTCTTGGTCCAGTGCACTGAGAGCCATTTTATTTCAAGTCCTTCAATAAACCTTCCCATAACCTTTTATGTTTCAAGGAGAAAAACCCCATCTTATTTAATCTGTCCACCAACACATAACTGATCAACAGCAGCTTTAATATCAATCTCAACATCCCTTCTGCACCCTCTCTAAGGTCATACATTCTGAATTATATTCTAATAACACTCACCGGTCTATTCTCACGAGAACCATTTGAGTGAGGTGTAAAACTGTAGCTGCCTCTGAAGCTGTGTCATAAACTGACTCAACAGCTTCATCTGCATCACATGAATAACATGGCAAGAGGTAATTAAAGCAACTGTATGCTTAGCCAACTACCCCTTTTGTGGGCTAGTTACAAATAGTACATATTTCTATGTACAAGTTAAAATTAATAAAGAAGAAAGATGTTGAAAATTATTATGAAAACAAAATAAACTAAGCAAAATTGGTGATTTGAATTGTCTCCAATGTCCTGCACACTATAAAAGAATACAGAATTAATGTTTCTTGCAAGTTGCTCTAAACTAAAGTAGTTAAAAATCACAATACCAGGTTATAGTCCAATAGGTTTATTTGGAAGTACTCGCTTTCAGAGTGCTCCTCCTTCATCAGATAGCTGTGCAGCAGAATTATAAGACACAGAATTTATAGCAAAAGATCACAGTGTTATGCATGCAACTAATATAGCAATCTAGGTCTGTTCAGTACAGGGGAACCTCGATTATCCGAATGAGATAGGCGGGCACTATGTTGTTTGGATAATAGATTATTCCGTTAATCGAATAAATGCTTTTCCTCTGGGGCTCGGAGTTTTTAAAGTCTGCTCCCTGTTCAGGAGACTGCAGCAGCACACGAGTCCCTGCCCCCTGCCCCTGTCCAACACTGACTCCCCCCCGCCCCCGGCCAACACCACCTGCCCCCCAACACTGCCTACTGCCCGCCTCCCCAACCCCGTCCCCTCCACCCCCACCCACCACTGCGCGCCCCCCACCCCCGTCCACTCCCACCCCCTCTACTGGACACCAAGAAGACTGCTGCTGCTGCCGCCTTTGAGGGGTAAGTCTCCAAATTACGTGTGCACGCGCACACACACACGCACACCGTTTTACTGCAACATTTGGAGAGATTGTTCTGGGGAAGGGAGGGTTTTAGTGTACACCCCTGTGTAGAACTCCAGGGAAAGTGTGGGGTTGGGGGGGGTGGGGGGAGAGAAAGAGAGGGCGGGAGGTCAGTCATTTGGAGACGGTGCCTGTTTAATCACTGTAAACAAAAGACGCGATCACTGCTGGAAACACGTCTTTGATGTAATGTTTCTAACAGGACCTCAAGATCTCCTTCGGATAATCTGATTTTTGGATAATTGGTATTCGGATAATCGAGGTCTCTCTGTATATCATATCATATCAGTTGCATGCATGACACTGATCTTTTGCTATAAATTCTGTGTCTTATGATCCTACTCCACAGCTATCTGATGAAGGAGCAGCACTCTGAAAGCAAGTACTTCCAAATAAACCTGTTGAACGATAACCTGGCAACGAGAGAGTTTTAATTTTGTCCACCCAACACAAACCCTTATTAGTTCTACATCACAGCTACCAACAAGTAAACTAATGTAGCCATAATTCTTTGTTGCAATTCATGGAATTGGGTGTGAACTGTGCAGGCAGGCCACTTTGGGGCAAATTACACACTGCCAAAGGTTAAAGGGTACCCATGAGAGTGAGAGAAAGAAAGACAAGTGTTTACACTTTGATTTTGATACAATAATGATTTTTTGCTATCCCCAATGAGACCCCGAAAAGTTATAGAATCCTAAAGTACAGAAACCGGTCCTTTGGCCCAAACTGGTCCATGCTGACCAAAATGCCCACCTGCTCTAGCCCCATTCCCTGCAGATGGCCCATATCCTTCTAAACTTTCCTACCCATGTTTTGTCCAAATGCCCTTTAATTGTTATTAATATATCTGCCTCAATCACTTCCGCTGGCAGCTCAATCCACATGCATACCACCCTCTGTGTAGAGAAGTTGTTCTCAGGTTTTCTTTTATTCTTTCCCCTCTAAAGCTTAAACTAATGTCCTCTAGTTCTCGAGTCACCAAAACTGGGAATAAGACTGAGTGCATTCACCCCATCCATGCTTCTCTTCATCTTATACATTTCTATAAGATTCCCACCACCCCTAGTCTCCTACATTCTAAAGAAAAAATTCCTAGCTTGTCCAACCTCTCGCTATAACTCAAATCATTGAATCCAGGCAACACCTTTGTAAATTTCCTTTGCATGCTTTCCAATTTAATAACATTCTTCCCTTAGCAAGGTGACCACAACTGCAGCGAAGTGCGGCCTCATCAACATCTGTACAACAGCCCAACCTCTATTCCCAATGCTCGACTGATGAAGGCCAGTGCGCCAAAAGCCTTCTTCACTGCCCTGTCTACCTGTGACTTCACTTTCAGAGATCCATGTTCCTGGACTCCAAGGTCCCTCTGTTCCACTACACTACTGAAGGCCCTACTATTCACCATGGAACTCCTACCTTGATTTGACTTCCCAAAATGCAAGACCTCACACTTATCTATATTAAGCTCCATTTGCCATTTCCCCAGCTGATCAACGTCCTGCTGCAATTTCTGATAACCTTTCTCACTGTCCACGATACTGCCCATTTTAGCAGCATCTGCAAAATTACTAATCATGCCTTGTACATTCTCAACCAAATCATTAATACAGATAACAAACAGTAATGGGCCCAGCACCAATCCCTGAGGCACTCCACTAGTTAGAGGCCTCCAGTCTGATAAAAATCCTTGCATTATTACCTTCTGCTTCTTCCCATCAAGCCAATTGTGTATCCAGTTTGTCAGCTCCCCCAAATTCCATGTGATTTAACTTTCCAATGCAGCCTACCATGTAGAACCTTATCAAAGGCCTTACTGAAATCCATACAGACAATGTCTACTGACCTACCCAGTCACTTCATCAAAGAACTCGAGAACAAATTTGTGAGGCATGATCTCCCATGCACAAAGCCATGCTGACTACTCCTAATCAAACCCTGTCTTTCCAAATACATTTTTATCTTATCTCTCAGATTTTCTCAAGTAACCTATCTACCACAGATGTTAGACTTACTGGTCTGCCATTCCCAGGTTTTTCTTTGTAACCCTTCTTGAATAAGGGCACAACATTCGCTACCCTCCAAGTCTTCCAGACCTCACCCATGGCTATTGATGATGCAAAAATATCATCCAGGGCCCCCGCAATTTCTTCTCTAGCCGCTTGCAGTATTCTTGGATATATCAGGTCAGGACCAGGAAATTTATCCACCTTCATACAGTCTAATATGTCCAACACCTCCTCTACTGTAATATGGACTGTCCCCAAGATATGACCACCAACCTCCCCAAGTTCACAATCTTCATGTCTTTCTCCAAGGCAAACACAGTAGACAAAATATTTGTGTTGATTGAAGAAAGGCAACAGCGCAATCAAAATAATAAACACATTACCCCTTTTCAAGGACATTTTGGGCAAATAGAGATCGGTTTTATTTATGCAAAAATTGGGTGTTAAATTAGATTCGCTGTCAAACATTTAGGAAATTAAGTTCAATTACAATTCTGGAATACGTAATGTTATTTCTAACCTTATTTAGGTTTAGGTAAAAATTATTTACCAAATAAAATACTTGTAACACAGGATTGTGACACAATTAGTCCTTGTGTAATCCAGAGTCAAGAATGTGTTGCTGGGAAAGCACAGCAGGTCAGGCAGCATCCGAGGAGCAGGAGAATCAATGTTTCAGGCGTAAGCCCTGATGAAGGACTTAAGCCCGAAACGTCAGTTCTCCTGATCCTTGGATGCTACCTGACCTGCTGTGCTTTCCCAGCAATAAACTCCTGACTCTGATCTCCAGCATCTGCAGTCCTCACTTTCTCCTTACGTAAACCAGCATAACATGGAACTATTGCTACTGACTACCATCCTATCTCATGGTCCTTCACATCAATAACTGCATTAAATATGATTGGCCATAAATGACACCTCTCCAGTTATTTTAATAATAGATCAATTTTAATGCAGAGGATTGATTAATTTATTCTAAAAATATACTAACTTAAAAGCAGTTCCTTGTAATTCTCCCATTAAGAACTCTTTTTCAAGGCTACCTGTTTTTAGATAAAATCTGATGTCTATATTCGCAGGCCAGAAACTCTAAAATCACTTTTTGAAAACTGTCTCATCACAAGTGAGGCACTTCTGACCAATCACTTCCTCCACTAGAGATGCTGACAGCAATTAAATAATGGCTTTACCTTTTTGATGGAAGTATTTCCGATAATAGTAAGCTCCAAGGTCCACATGCTCCACAATGTACCTCTTCACCTTTTCACAATGTACTGCCAAGTTTTCTTTTGATATCTCTAGCACAGCAACTCCTGCATTTGTGCAGTGAGAGCTCAGGGAAAATTCAGATGTGGTTTCAAATCCACTCAGTGATCCAGAATTCGTTCGCGATAGACTTATCTTACGCTCTCCTTCTCCACCAATCTCATTCCTGAAGTATGAACAGCTCAGCACAAGTTCATTGCTTTTCTCATCCCCGTAGTCTACATTGAGATTTTCTTTTGAATTCAGGTCCTCTGTACTACCTGAAGGAGAGCTGAAGCTGATTGAATGGGCCAGTGGACCAGCAGCCAGTGAGGCAGCAGCAGCTGCAGATGCACCTGTCGTGGTGTTCCTCCTCTTAATGACATTGTGCCTGGTTGTCACGGCTTCATTCAAGTCAAAGAGCACACTCTGCACGTCATAATGAGCAAAGCACTTTTGACAAGTCCAACCCTTCACACTGTCTTCTGATTTGCTGTCCTCAAAGTCTGCTGATTTGCCTAGCTCACTTTCACCTTTGGCATTGCGCAATTTGCGAAAAATAGAAGAATCCCCCGTCTCAGATTTCGATCGTCGCTTAAGTGGTTTCTCCCTTTCTTTATGGAGTGGCCTTGGGCTCCCTCGGTGTGAAAAGAAACCATCCACAAAGTCAGATTTGGTGCTTTCAACGTTTGAACCATAGGCTTTACTGGCCTCTGCCTTCAGTAATTCACTCAGTTGTTCTGGTGCTGGGCTTCGCTGATCAGACTGTTCATTTCTATAACCCTTTAGCAAATCAAAAAAACTGTCCCCTGACATTCCATGTTTGTCAATGGAGGAAGTGCTGCCATATTCACGGTGAAGGGCAGTTCCCATTTTATGGCTCAATGCTCCATACTCCTCAGCTCCATCGACATCCAGCTCACTGATGGTAATGTCACTATTACTGCGCTGCCTTATTCTGCGAAGGCCTTTTGCAGGAGACTGAAGGTAACCATCTGGTGTAAGAAATCTAGAATCCAAGTTCTCCATCTCTTGGGCCTTGGGTTGTAGGTAGTCACTGTGTATCCTCCTTGATGCCAAGGACTCCAGAGAATTTTGATTACTTTGGCTCATTCGGCTGTTTGGGCTACCAGAGTGGATAGACATGATTGTGCCATCTGGGCTTCCTGCAGACTCCTGATCACTTGTTCTACACGACTCTTTAGCCATGTCTTTTCTGGGAGGCCAGTCAGCAATCCTTGCTCGAACACCCATTTTAGGCACACCTGGCATTGAACCAACATAGTGAGCACTTTCACTTCGTGGTGGCGGCCCTGTTATACTAGATGAACCAAATGTGCCATTTGGTGTTCGGAAACGACGTGCATAGAAGTCATCAGAACGTGCACCAATAGTTAGTTCAGGCCCAACCGAAGTGGCACCAATACCCACTTTTTCAGTCTGGGATCGTTTTAGACTGGTCATGCTCCACACTGGTTTCTCCCAACAGCTTCTATTAAATGTGCAACCATCTCTTTTGAAAGAAAGAATCTCCTTGAGGACAACCTCCAAGCAATTCAATTTGAAGGATTATGTTGTTTACAAATATCTGTCACTCTGTAGTATCTTTTCACATATGTTCATCTTGGCATTGTTTTTAATTGGGGCTACTGTCAAATGATCCACACATCATCACAAAATGGATTTTAGATGATATAATCACAATTGCCAAGGCTTAAATGAAACCTAAAAAAGAGAACAAAAAAAAAGAAACCGTTATTTTGTATTTACTAAATGTTTTGAAACCTTTAACCTATAAGCAAAATACTACAGATGCTGGAAATCCGATAATTTTTTTTTAGAAATAGCATTTCTGAGATTTTGGAAATGACGACAAAACGTTTGAGAACAAATTCACCAGCTCAGCGAGCAAACTTAGAACTAAAAAGCATATCACTCAGCAAAGGAGCTACTATTTTGGGTCAATGATCGTAGATTGGAACTTGAACAAAATATATTTATATAAAAATTGCTGTTCCGGATGAAGGGCTTATGCCCAAAACAGCAACTGTCTGTTCCTCGGATGCTGCCTGACTTGCTGTGCTTTTCCAGTGCCACACCTTTTGACTCTAACCCTCCAGCATCTGCAGTCCTATGTAAGTAGCTATTTTAATGATCATAAAATATATTGTGGTCCACCTTTCCTCTGATGTCCTCAACTAATTCTCTGATTGAAAAAAGGAAGCAACTTTTGCTTTATAGCGGGTGAACAGCATTAGAATTGAAGATTTTGGTGAACTCAGTAAAGCCAAGGAGATATGCAGCAAGGAATGGGGGGAGAAAAAAAGAAAGAATATTGTAAAATGTAACACAATTGGAACCCAGGATGTAGAAGATAACATCGCTTCATTCTGTAGTAAGTTACATACACCATGTATACAGAGAGGAAAATGCAAACATCACTGGTCCCTTCTGACATTAAAGATCACCAACATGCCATAGAATTGCTACATTTCTTTTTATATACTTTTAGTCTTTTATCACCCAAGCGCTTGATATTTCAGGAACAATCTTTTGCCCATTTGAAATGTTAAGGGGTTAATTTGCTCTGCTGATCTTCAAGAAATTGGATGTCCTGGGGAGTAGGCTGTTATGTTTCTCTATCTTGCAGGTAGAATGAAAAAAAATTACATTGATTCTGAATAGTAAGAGATGGCAGTAAGAACATTGCAGTTAAGATTCTAACTACACCCTGCAGTTTCAAAAAAAAAGATTTACACCAGATCTTGCCATTAAGGTTTGATCTAAATCACATATCACATTTTTTCTGAAAATAATCAAATCACCGCGTGTCTTGAATGACAAATTACTATGGTGGAGTGGCTGGGGTTGTCTTCTGGGCATTCCTGCTGGTGATGTAAAGGGAAGACTGTTCCCTTGTTCAGAGAGGGCTCTTGACATGGCTCTGCGAAGAGTGTTAAGGGCTCCTCCAAAAGCTCATACTTGCTTAATAAATTTTGGCTGTTTACAGAAGTTGACGTATTGCAGTTGCATCACACATACACAGATACGCACACATACACCCACACACCCCCTTACTCACACAGGCATCCTCTCAGAGACTTAGACCACTCTGCACTCATGCACACACATATGCACTCTCTCTGACAGACACTCACAAAACCCCACCCCAGTCACACGCACACACTCCCACATGCATCCCCTCACAGACTTAAGACACTCTACACTCACAACCCCCAACCCAGACAGACACACAGAGCCACATGCACACACATTTTGTGGGGTGAATTTGTACTTGCAAAGTTACATTGTTCTTTGCTCAAAAACTGCATGAATTCATGCAAAACTTTTTAGCTGAGAATCAATCTAAACATCATGGCATTGACAGAAAACACAGGGGGCTAACACCTTCAACACTCTTCAACATACTGTCTAGCTAACACCAATTGTTACAGCTAACTAGAGAATGCAGCTTTTAAAAAAAGGTTTTGTGATTTACATATGAAAGAAGTGAAACTATCATGGTATTTGAACAGATGAAAGACTCAACAGACAATCAAGGTATTTTTCAATGTATAATTTCAGTTACATCACACTAAATGTTTGCTATAAATTCTGTGCCTTACAATTGTGTCCTCCACAATCACCAGATGAAGGAGCAGCACTCCGAAACGAGTGTGCTTCCAATTAAACCTGTTGGACTATCACCTGGTGTTGCGTGATTTTTAAACTTTGTACACCCCAGTCCAACACCGGCATCTCCAAATCATGACTTCTATCGACACCACTAACTGTCAGTTTAAAGTGGAGAGGATCTCCAAGAAGATCGCACATATTAACACAGACATCAAGTTTCTACAGAAATTCAGGCAAGCAGGAAAGATCCCAAAAGGATTAGGGATCACGAACCCACTCAAGTCGACCTACAACACAGATTATGCTGAGAAACTTTGCCACCGCACCTCTCGCAAACTCCTCAATCATCTCGTGCACTAACTCTACAGCAGGCGACGCAACCTTGAAATTCAGATGAAGTCCACACTCTCAACCTGCGCTCAGGATACAGCAGTACAATTACGCGACGTTGCCAAATAGACAAGGCGACAAAACTATACCATGTACATGCACACCAAGAACAAAAAAACTGGAGAAACTTGGCATTCTCACCAGTAATAGCAAAGCCCGCCCTGGCACCACAGTAGACAACATTATCACTGCGGGAAGTCCATTATCATCTTATCAGACCACACCCTTTGACTGGAAGAGATTGAAGTCCTAAGCAGGGATCTCAACTTCTGCCCCACCACCAAAATGGACCCGTTGGTTCTTGCAGCAGACACGGAGGAGTTCATCAGACGAATGAGATTCCGGGAATCCTTTAAAGATGCCAGCAGTGATCCCAATGAGCCCACTGAAAAATTAGAACAGTCATCACAAGGATCTGTAGAGGAGCGACCAAAGGTGTCAACTTGGACTCCACTGGAGGGTCGCTGTCCTGGGCTTGACATGTATGCTCAAACCGTCAGCAAATATATAAATGCCAGATTCATCAGCCGTAGAGCAAAACATCACCCGTTCACAACGCAATGCCATCCAGGCTCTCAAAACCAATCACAACATTGTCATCAAATCAGCAGATAAAGGAGGAGCCATTGTCACTCAGAATAGAACAGATTACTGCAAGGAAGTGTACCGACAACTGAACAACCAGGAATACTACAGGCAACTACCAGCTGATCCGACCAAAGAACACACCGGTGAATTAAACACATTGAAGGGCTAGATCCAAAGTCCTGAACAGAGTTCCCTACGCGGCCTCATCCCACGTACTTCTCATGTAGGCGACTTCTACTGCCTTCCAAAGGTACATAAAGCCAACACACCAGGACGTCCCATTGTATCGGGCAATGGGACCCTGTGTGACAATCTCTCGGGCTGTGTTGAAGGCATCTTGAAACCTATTGTACAGGGGATCCCCAGCTTCTGTCGTGACACTACTGATTTCTTACAGAAACTCAGCACCCACTGACCAGTCGAACCGGGAACATTCCTCGTCACAACGGATGTTTCCGCACTCTACACCAGCATCCCCTACAATGATGGCATCATGGCAACAGCCTCAGTACTCAACACCTACAACTACCAATCTTTAAACACCATCCTACAACTCATCCGCTTTATCCTCGATCACAACGTCTTCACCTTTGACAACTAGTTTTTCATCCAGACACATGGAACAACAATAGGGACCAACTTTGCACCCCAATATGCCAACATCTTTATGTACAGGTTCAAACAAGACTTCTCTACGCAGGATCTCCAACCAACATTGTACACCAGGTACATTGATGACATTTTCTTCCTCTGGACCCATGGCGAGGAGTCACTGGTAAAACTACACAGTGACATCAACAAGTTTCATCCCACCATCAAACTCACCATGGACTACTCTCTACTATCTGTCTCATTCTTGGACACATGCATCTCCAAGGATGGACACCTCAGCACCACACTCTACCGCAAACCCACAGACAACCTCACAATGCTACACTTCTCCAGCTTACACCGAAAACATATTAAAACAGCCATCCCCTATGGACAAGCCCTACGCATACACCGGATCTGCTCAGATGATGGGCACCTGAAGTACTCAGGGATGCCCTCACAAGAACAGGGTATGATGCTCAACTCATCAACCGCCAGTTCCAACGTGCCACAGTAAGGAACCGTAATGACCTCCTCAGGAGACAGACACGTGTTGCAACCAACAGGATGCCCTTCGTTGTTCAGTATTGCCCAGGAGCTGAAAAACTACGCCATGTTCTTCGTGACCTACAACACATTATCAATGAGGATATGCATCTCGCCAAGACATTCCCCACATCTCCACTGCTTGCCTTTAAACAATTGCCAAACCTCATACAAATCAATCATTGCTCGTAGCAAGTTGCCCAGCTTTCAGGACAACTCCATACAACTCTGTCACGGTAAGCGCTGCAAGACGTGTCAGAGTGTGGACATGGATACTACCATTACACGTGGGGACACCTCCCACCATGTATGTGGCAGGTACTCATGTGAGTCAGCCGACGTTCTCTATCTTATACGCTGCAGGCAAGGATGCCCTGAGGCATGGTACATTGGGGAAACCGAGCAAAGGCTATAGCAATGGATGAATGGGCACCGCAAAACAATCAACAGACAGGAGTGTTCCCTCCCAGGTGGAGAACACTTCAGCGGTCCAGGACATTCGACCTCGGACCTTCGGGTGACGATCCTCCAAGGCAGACTTCAGGACAGGCAGCAGCGAAAAGTGGCCGAGCAGAGGCTATAGCTAAGTTCCATACTCATAGGGAAGGCCTCAACTGGGACCTTGGGTTCATGTCACATTATAGGTGACCACCATTGCACCGCGCGCGCACACACAACACACACACACACACACACACACGGATCACTCTGCACTCATGCACACACATATACACTCTCTCTCTCAGACACTCACAAACCCCCAACCCACACACACCCACACTCGCACCCCCTCAAAGACTTAAGGCACTCTACACTCACTACACACACACACACTCTCTCTCACACTCACAACCCCCAACCCAGACAGATACACACACACAGACAGACACAAAGACCCACATGCACACATATTTTGTGGGGTGAATTTGTACTTGCAAAGTTACATTGTTCTTTGCTCAAAAACTGCATGAATTCATGTAAAACTCTGTTATCTCACTTTTTAGATTAAAATCAATCTAAACATCATGGCATTGACAGAGAACAGAGGCTAACACCTTCAACATATTGTCAAGTTAACACCAATTGTTACAGCTAACCAGAGAACACAACTTTTACAAAAAGGTTTTGAGATTTACACATGAAAGTAGTGAAGCTATCATGGAATTCGAACAGATGAAAGACTCAACAGACAATCAAGGTATTCTTCAATGTATAATTTCAGTTACATCACACTGTAAATTTTTGCTATAAATTCTGTGCCTTACAATTGTGTCCTCCACAACCACCTGATGGAGGAGCGGCGCTCCAAAACTAGTGTGCTTCTAATTAAACCTGTTGAACTATAACCTAGCGTTGTGTGATTTTTAACTTTGTACACCCCAGTCCAACACCGGCATCTCCAAATCAAGAAAAAGAACCTAATACATATATAAAATAGCCTACTATTTACAATAAATGATGATTAATTACTGACTTGGAAATACTAGTTCTCTGTTTAAAATATTGAGGAAGGTTCATACTCGGGTTTGAATTTCTGCATTCCAAGGGTTGTGTTAATCCCTTGCATAGTTTAGAACACAACATCTTTGCACTCCACCATCTGAGGAAGCCAAAATAGCATGACTTAAATTAAAAGAAAGCAGTTAGTGGACTGATATTCTATGGTTGCCACCACATAAATATGCGTGAAACAAAAAGCAGGAAACTAAAAAATTAGTGCTGTAATATGCAAAAATATTTTTATGGACAGGTGAAATCTCTAAGTCATTTCTACTGCACAACAAACCACATACAAAGAACATTTCCTTCCCAACACTGATCAATATACGTCCAAACAAGGAATTTGAGCAGTTTGATATGATAGCCAAATCCCAGCAGTACTGGTCAGTTTTTGGTAGTGGTGGAAGGAATGTGAAATGGTTAAATAAAGGCATAAAATATTGATTTGAGCCAAATTCTTTTCTCCGTTGTGAACTAGTACCAATATTTTAAATTAACTACTGACAAAGTGATGACAAACCTTTTGTACAGATAATCAAACTAACACATGAACATTTGTCAGCACTGGGAGCAACAATTAAAAACTGATCCAGTTGAAATATGGTTGCTGACAACATACTGCACACTCCCTAATTCCTTCGTTAATACTGATTAACTGCCTATCCTTACACTAATTTCCAGTCAGGCTTTAGTCAGACTAAACAAACTAAAGGTAGATCACCTGACAACCCTGTTGTTATGGTTTCTGAACAAAATAAGCTGGTTTTGATTCTTTGAATTGCTAATGGTGCCAAAGCGCAGGTGAAAATGCAGTCTTAATTTCAATTGCAATGAATTTTTAAGTTTATAAAATTGAAAACTTATTTGATTCCTTCATTTGCCATATCTACTTTCATACTTCAACACTTTAGATCACAGTTCTATCCAAGTTAAGCACCACTATTTATCTGCAATTAATTCCACTCTTGAGCTGGCAAATTCAGATAATGTTGCAATTTCCTATTTTTTCCTAGATGAGTTGCTGCACTTTGGCAGATCAAACAGACACTAACAACTGCTCCTCTCACCTTACAGAGTCATATAGATGTACAGCACGAAAACAGACCCTTCAGTCCAACTTGTCCATGCTGACCAGATATCCCAACCCAATCTAGTCCCACCTGACAGCACCCGGCCCAAATCTCTCCAAACCCCTCTTATTCATATAGCCATCCCGATGCCTTTCAAATGTTGCAATTGTACCAGCCTCCACCACTTCCTGGCAGCTCATTCCATACACATACCACCTTGTATGTGAAAAGATTGCCCTGTAGGTCTCTTTTATATCTGTCCTCTCTCACCCTAAACCTATGCCCCCTAGTTCTGAACTCCCCCATCCCAGGGAAAATACTTTGTCTATTTATCCTATCCATGCCCCTCATGATTTTGTAAACTTCTATAATGTCACCCCTCAGTCTCCGAGGCTCCAGGGAAAACAGCTACAGTCTATTCAACCTCTCCCGATAGCTCAAATCTTCCAACCCTGGCAGCATCCTTGTAAATCTTTTCTGAACCCTTTCATGTTTCACAATACACTTTCGATAGGGAGACCAGAATTGCATGCAATATTCCAACAGTGGCCTAACCAATGTCCTGTATAGCCAGAACATGACCTCCCAACTCTTGTACTCAATACTCTGACCACCGAAGGAAAGCATACCAAACACCCTTTTCACTATCCTATCTACCTGCGACTCCACTTTCAAGGAGCTATGAACCTGCACTCCAAGGTCTCTTTGTTCAGCAACACTCCCTAGGACCTTACCTTTAAGTGTACAAGCCCTGCTAAGACTTACCTTCCCAAAATGCGGCACCTCACATTTATCTGAATTAAACTTCATCTGCCACTCCTCAGCCCATTGGCCCATCTGATCAAGATCCCATTGTAATCAGAGATAACCTTCTTTCATGTCCACTACTCCTCCAATTTTGGTGTCATCTATACCTCTTATGCTCACAACTAAATCATTTGTATAAGTGATGTAAAATAACGGACCCCGCATCAATCCTTGTGGCCCTCCATTGGTCACAGGCCTCCAGTCTGAAAAACAACCCTCCACCACTACCCTCTGTCTTCTACCTTTGAGCCAGTTCTGTATCCAAATGGCTAGTTCTCCCTGTATTCCATGAGATCTAACCTTGCTAACCAGTCTCCCATGGGGAACGTTGTCGAACACCTTACTGAAGTCCATATAGATCACATCTACCCCTCTGTCCTCATCAATCTTCTTTGTTACTTCTTCAAAAAAATCAATCAAGTTTGTGAGACATGATTTCCAACGCACAAAGTCATGTTGACTATCCCTAATCAGTCCTTGCCTTTCCAAATACATGTACATCCTGTTCCTCAGGATTCCCTCCAACAACTTGCCCACCACCGATGTCAGGCTCACTGGTCTAAAGTTCCTTGGCTTGTCCTTACCACCTTTTTTAAACAGTGGCACCATGTTAGCCAACCTCCAGTCTCAGCAAGAGGCCCAGCAATTACTTTCCTAGCTTCCCATAGAGTTCTAGGATACACTCGATCACATCCTGGAGATTTATCCATTTTTATGCATTTCAAGACATCCAGCACTACTACTTCTGTAATATGGACAGTCCTCTAGATGTCACCATCTATTTCCCTACATTCTACATCTTCCATGTCCTTTTCCTCAGTAAATAATGATGCAAAATACTCGTTTAGTATCTCCCCCATTTTCTGCTGCTCCACACAAAGGCCACCTTGTTGATCTTTGAGGGGCCCTATTCTCTCCAGAGTTACCCTTTTGTCCTTAATGTATTTGTAAAAACCCTTTGGTTTCTCCTTAACTATTCCATGTCCCCTTTTTGCCCTCCTGATTCTCTTAAGTATACTCCTACTGCCTTTATACTCTTCTAAGAATTCACTCGATCTATCTTGTCTATACCTGACATATGCTTCCTTCCTTTTCTTAACCAAAACCTCAATTTCCAGCATTCCTTACACCTACCAGCCTTTCCTTTCACAGGAATATATTGTCTCTGGACTCTCGTTACCTCATTTCTGAAGGCTTCCCATTTTCCAACCGTCGAAAGTTCTTGCTTAATGCCATCAAAATTGGCCTTCCTCTAATTTAGAACTTCAACTTTTAGATCTAGTCTATCCTTTTCCATCACTGTTTTTAAAATAGTAAAATTATGGTTGCTGGCGCAAAGTGCTTCCCCACTGACACCTCAGTCACCTGCGCTGCCTTATTTCCCAAGAGTAGGTCAAGTTTTGCACCTTCTCTGGTCGGTACATCCACATACTGAATCAGAAAATTTTCTTATACACACTGAACAAATTTCTCTCCATCTAAGTCCTTAATACTATGGTAGTCCCAGTCTATGTTTGGAAATTAAAATCCCCTACCATAACCACCCTATTATTCTTGCAGATAACTGAGATCTCCTTACAAATTTGTTTCTCAATTTCCCTCTGACTGTTAGGCAGTCTCTAATACAACCCCAATAAGGTGATCATCCCTTTCTTATTTCTCAGTTCCATCCAAATAACTTTCCTGGATGAATTTCCAGGAATATCCTCCCTCAGCACAGCTGTAATGCTATCCCTTATCAAAAACACCACTCCCTCTCCTCTCTTGCCTCCCTTTGTTTCCTTCCTGCAGCATTTGTATCCTGGACCATTAAGCTGCCAGGCCTGTCCATCTCTGAATCATGTTTCTGTAATTGCTATGATGTACCAGTCCCATGTTCCTAACCATGCCCTGAGTTCATCTGTCTTCTCTGCCAAACATTTTAAATGACAAGCATCCCCAGAATTAGTAGTCACAACTCTGTTTCTGAATAAAATGTTCGGCTTGTTGTGGGGGAAAAACACCAGCCTCCGAGTCAGAATCTGGGTCCGATGACAGAATTTATTGCACAAGGAAATACTGGAACTCCGGGGTGAGAAAGACACCAACAGCAGTGGTCAGTTGCGAGTCTTGTCTCGACCCAGAGCACATGTCAAGTAACTTTTATACATCTTGCGATACAATAGGTCAGTGATGAGATTATTGACTTTGTAAGATGGTTTGTTTATGGCAATCATTGCAGAATCGTTGATAGTTTCGATACAGGCTTCATCAGTTCCAGCGCAGCCTTTGCTAATTTCTGTGTGGTCATTGTCAGTTTTAGCATAGACATTGCCAATTTCAACATCTACATGGAAATCCATTGCTGTCGTAATGGACGCTAACCACTCTTCCTGAGAAGGACGATAACTGCAGCCCTGGCTATTAACATTTCATATTGAGTCTGTATTAAGCTGTTAGCATTTCCATAAGTAGTGTTGGCTGGACCCAGACACTTCGGCGGGTAGTGTTCATTACTTACATGTATTCTCTCCCCTACCCGCCTTAAACTAATCAACTGGATTGTGAGTGCATTGTGCTGGCATTCTGGTGGCCCCAAGCAGTGCCTGTATCTGCTCTGCTGTTTCTCTCCATATTGTGATCTGGCAGCCATCTTGTGTGTAAAGTTGGCCAACTAATGGCTCAACGGGCATCTTGTATGTCCGTGTGCCTAGTGTCGCCCTGCCCCATGCCATCTCCCCCTCTTCAAGCTGATATAAAATCTGGTTTACAGTGATACCTCTTATTGAATCCTCCTATTACAATGATGCGATTTACAACATGCTTCAACACCAACTGAATGATTATGTACATACAATCAAATGAAAATTAGGCCAAATGGCCCTTTGAGTCAGCCATTCCCAAAAGACTTGAGAGGGAGCTGGTGATATATTTTTGACCTTGTTGGCACTCTGGGACTCCCCAACCAATGCTGCTATGTTTGCATCCAATCTTTGGCACCAGACAGGACTGCTCATCAACATCTTCATTCTGGATAACCCGAGAGGAATTCAGCCAGTATCATCACGTTTACTCCCCATAATAATATACTGTGCCCTATACGGCGATGTGGTATCTCTGGGTTGAAAAAAAAATTTTGATTGTGATTGTGACAGCCCTTTGGCTTCCCCCATCACCATCTGTTGTTATTACAAGTTTATGTCTGTAAAAGGTATTGGTGGAATTTCATGACTCCAAATATGAGCACCAAACCTTCTTTCTCCATTGGGTGTATTTAGGCTCTACATTAGCCAAAGACCCTGATGAATACAATATTTACTGGGTGTTCGTCTCCATTGGGCTACCCATGAGCTAATACTATCCCAATGCTGTCAATACCAGATTTAACTTGGGATCAATACCTTAAAGAAATCTTCACTCCCCTGAATTCTATGGTTTTGACTACATGACCAATTCTAAGGTTGACCGATCTTTTAAATTGTTGATACGAGTGCCAGGAATGAGGCCAGGTTATGTATGAACTTTCCATAATACTTCACCAACCCAAGGGAAGACCTAAGCTCCACAACAGACATGGGAGCTGGGCACCTTTGATCACTCACACTATCTTCCCACTGGTGCAATCGGACTTGTCAACTCTGTAGCCCAAGTAGGTCACTTGGGGTGCATGGAACACACATTTTTCCCGTCTAGAAGCATACACATAGGCTTGCAATACTCCAAATGGCAGTATCATACATTGGTACAAAGTCTTATGGGTATTAATTGCAGCATACATCTGAGAATCCTCATCTAACTGCAATTGCAAGTATGCGGCACATGCCCAGCTTCGTGAAGGATAACCTTCCTGCCAGCTTTGCATATAAACTCTCTATCCAAGGGATTGGGTATTTATCCAGCTATGAAAAGCAGTTTACCATTAACTTAAAATCCCCACAAAGACAATATGACCTGTGGCATAATTAGTACAACTGGTACTCCCCATTCTTCAAACTGAACTAGTTTGATGATTCCTTCACTTTCCAACCTTCTCTTTTTTGCCTGTAGGGCAAAGGACACTGGCTGGGCCATCCAGAATCATGGAATTGCTTCCTGGTCAACATGCAAGGTAACCTTGGCTTGCTTTATAGTCCTTAGTCTTTCCTGAAAAGCTTCCAGGTATAATTATGACTTCACTCAGGCAGCCATCTTCTAACTGAAAAATGTTAATCCAATCCAGGTGAATCTTTCTTAACGAATTTCATTCATCAAGCTTGGGCCGGAGCCTTTGACTAAAATCAGTGATAAGTGAACCAGCTGCTTCTCATAACTGACTGGAATTGAAGTTGTACTCTTCATCTGTAAAGGTTCACCGATATAGGTTCTCAGTCTAGACAAGGTCTTGCATAAGCTTAAGGGTTGGAATCCAGAGCAAATTTTGTTCTGCGGCAATAGCCATGCTGGTATTGACCTCCATTAGAACCAGGTGACCATTTATTTTGATTGGTTCTGATTTGGATGTTGCTAAGCAATTTAATTGTGCCAAATCAGATGTAGTTGAACTTTCCAGGGTGTGCACTCTCCTGAAACCAGCCTACCAATGTGGCACAATGGCTCAATGGTTAGCACTACTGCCTCACAGCACCAGACACCCAGGTTCAATTTCAACTTTGGGTGACCGTCTGGGTGGGTGTTGGCATGTTGTCCCTGTGTCTGAGTGGGCTTCTTCTGGGTGTTCTGGTTTCCTTCCACAGTCCAAAAATGTGCAGGTTAGGTGGACTAGCCATGCTAAATTACCTACTGTGTCCAGGAATGTGTAGGTTAGGTGGGTTAGCCATGGGAAATGCAGGGTTACAGGGACAGGGTGGGGGTCTGGCTGGGATGGTTTTGGCAGATTGGTGTGGGCTTAATGGGATGAATGGCTCGCTTCCACACTGTGGGGATGCTATGATTCTATGAGTTCTCTTACTCAATTTAAGTCTGTGGGACTCTTTTGCTGTCTTGAGACTGCATACTAGCAGCAACTACAATGGCTTCCCAGCCTGGATCCTGAAGAAAATGTTAACTTTTTAGCTAAAGCTTTGCTTTGTTTCGGTGTTTTGCTGGGGGCTGACCTAGAGTCCCTCTGTTCAGGATATGTCCTGAGTGAGGCAATGCAATTGTTCCCCAAGCTCAGTTGGACTGATGAGGGCATCCATTTCCATTGGAATATCCTGCAACTCATATGGTCCACTTGCTGCATTTTCCTTGGCACAGGATACAATACATGCTTGAAGTCCAGTCGGGCTTCAGCTAGTAGACACTTTTGCGTGGTTACATCACTAAATCCTATTCTCATTGCCACTGAAATAACTCCACACAAGTATCCCATCACCAAGTCATCCTTTAACTACACGTGGAGAGTCTTTGACACTGATCCAACTAGCTCAGAGCCAACTCAGAATCAACAGGATGCCTGACGTCCTGTTTATGTGTCAGGGATCCCTGATTGGACGAGGTTAGCAGCACCAATAAGGGAGCTCGTAACAAGAGGTCCATCTGGCTGATCTCATTACAAATCACTATATTCTGAAAGGCTGGCTGTTAATATAGCAAAAATCACTGATAAAAATCACTCAAAAGTTAACGTGCTGGGTTATCTGATAATTGCCAGGAAAGTTAACCAAAATTTGTCTTCATTCTAATACTTAGGACCACAATTCCCCATCCCCACCCTCCTCCGAGTATCTTCCCTCCTATCTTCCAATTCCAGTTCTTTCTTTGCCAAGAGGGCCCAAGTCTGCCTGTTCCAATCATATTTTCAGTTACACAGGTGGTATACACAAGGTATACACAAAGTGGGTGTGTTAAGATATCACCCCACATCATGAAATTACATCTGGCTCTGGGTGTCCAGTCAAGACAAGCACCTCAGCAGAGTGACAGAGTTAAACTTGCTTTCCAACGAGCAATGCTACCAACATTCATTTCAATAGGGAAACATATGACGACATCACTTATTCTAGATTGGTTCCATGCCACAATTTTAAGCTACACATTGATTAATGCAAGCTTAGCTAGCTTGGAACAGTGAAGAAGTTCTAGGGAGCAAGAAACTGGTGCAAGCTGTGTAAAGCAGATAGAATACAACAGAACTGAAATTTGTCACATGTACTTTTACATGAAAATACAGTGAAAAGTTTTAAAAGTCACCCCACTGTGGCACTTACATTAATAACAGAAGTCATACATAATTTCATTTTTGTCTTTTACTATTAAGACAAAGGTCATAACAATTCAGTTCACAGCTCCTTAGGGAAAGCTGATTAAAGAATGGTGGATTACCTCAAAAATACAGACAGGACAAGACTGCCATGCCAGGCTGAGACCATCACTCTAAACAAGACTGCCTGCCAGGCTGCTGGAACACCTGGAAGCTGAAGACTAAGATCTCCGCACAGAGTTTGCATTTGCTCGTTTCTGGGTAAAATAAACATGTTCCTTTCAATTGTTTTTTTCCCCCCAAAATAATGATAGCCAATGAATTAGCATTTTCCAATTTGTTGTACATAGGCATCAATGAGCAACAGAGTGGAAAGAAATAACCATATCCTAACCCACACAAAACAAATTACATTGCTGGCAGAAACAATTGAATATAAAAGGAATAATTAAGGTTATCCAATTCCTTCCAGGCTGTACTCATATATTAGTCCTATTAGTTAGATGTTCACTTGCATATTTATTTTCAGGTGGTGGACATTAATTGGGTGCTCATTTATATACACACACATGTGCAAGCACGTTACAACTACAGTTGTACGTATGCATGTTTTGATTTAATAAATACATTCAGCAATGGCAGACAGCTTTGGAACTTCAACAGCCTTTATTTTCTATTCACCAGATGCAGATCTACAACATAGACCCACTCAAAGAGACATGAGAGTACATTTTGCTGACCAGCCCAGCTCACACTTAGAATTCCTTCTTACCTCCTACACTACACGGATACCCAATCTGCACTTTATTTATCACATAGAAGAGCTCTGTAAAGCTAATCAACATTCATTAGTTCTTTTTCACAAGTTCCAAGACACTGAATAGCTAACTGGGCAGTAGTCCTATAAGACGTGTTTGCTGCTTGGCCAAAAATACTGAAGATTTCAGCATTGATTCTGTGACGTGTCCATTTTACACATCTCTGCTCTTCACTCCACACAAACACTGCTGTGTCAAGTGTTAGGATTACTGCGCTTTGTATGTCATTTCCTGGTCTACAGTGCAGCCACTGGCAAAACAACCTGGCATAAGATACAACACATTAGATTCTGTTAGATTCCCTACAGTATGGAAACAGGCCCTTCAGCCCAACCAATCCACACTGACCCTCTGAAGAGTAACACACCCAGGCCTATTTCCCTCTGACTAATGCATCTAACACTATGGGCAATTTAGCATGGCCAATTCACTTAATCTGCACATTCTTGGATTGTGGGAGGAAACCGGAGCACGCGGAGGAAACCCATGCAGACACGGAGAGAATGTGCAAACGCCACACAGACGTCACCCAAGGCTGGAATGACCCTGGGACCCTGGTGCTGTGAGGCAGCAGTGCTAACCACTGAGCCACTGTGCCACCCTAGAACGATACTGGAGTGTCCTCGTACCTTTTGCTTGCAGGTTTCTGGTTTGGGATTAGAACCTACAGCCCTCAGAATCCAAGGTGAAAGCTCTACCCTTTGGGTACAAAAGCTCTGTCATGTTGGTTTCTGAAAGGAGTTGTTTCTAAAACAAAGAAGCACTTGCTTCGTTCATTGCTTTCAGCTGTTGAATCTGCTCAAGTTTTCCAAATGCAAAGTCATTTCCAAATTCAGCTCCATTAAAACATTATGGTTTTGTTCTAGCACAGCGTAAATAAAATATAGAGGATTCTACTTTAAAATGTCACAAGAAATGCATATAGAAATGAGAAAAAATATAATATAAAGATGATAAAACCCTCTATTTCTATTTAGTTTGAGATCGAAGTTATTTCTACTAAATGTATATTGGCATATTTACTTACAATTGAACTGATGATTAAGGTAATTTGAGAAGAAAGCCATGAAGTGATAGTCAGTTTGGTGGGGTTTTTGTCAGAAAACTAGTCTGTTTTTTAGAAGTGTTATGAATTTTTGAAAAGATCTAGAAGAGTCTGTGACCTTGGATTAGACTTATTAGACAAACTGAGCCTTCAGAAGGAGACTATTATTCTAATCAAAGGTGCAAGGAATAAAAACAGAAAACATTGGAAATACTGAGACAATATAAATGACTGAGGCTATTTTGAAAGTCTATTCCCATTCCTGGATGGTATCATAGGTTGAACAACAGCATTCATTTCAATTTTGAGCAGAATTTCTACCTTTGATTACTGTGGCTGTTTTTGTCACACATATTTCAAGCTCCCCTGGCTTGCCTCATTTTCCATTCTCTCTAAATTAGTCTTGTGCAAATCCCTGTTCACCCCTTGCACCATTGATAACTTCAACTGATTATCACTGCCATGACAGTTATACAAACCTGTTTCACAGCTCACCGAACTACATATTAATCAATTCAATGCAAGAGGCCTAACAGGTAAGACAAATGAACTCAGGGCATGGTTTGGAACATAGGACTGAGATATCATAGCAATTACAGAGACATGGCTCAGGAATGGACACAGAACTGGCAGCTTAATGTTCCAGGGTATAAATGCTATAGGAATGGTGGTTGGGGTGAAGGGGGCAACATGAAAAGGAGGGGGAAGTGGTGTTTTTCATGAGGGATAACATTACAGCTGTACTTTGGCAGGATATTCCTGGGAAGTTATTTGGGTAGAACTGAGAAATAAGAAAGGGATGATCACCAAAAGGGGATTGTACTATAGATCCCAGACAGTCAGCAGGAAATTTAGAAACAAATTTGTAAGGCGATCTCAATGCCAGGAGTATCTGGAATAAGGTGGGTGAACTTGCAGCATGGGTTGGTACCTGCGATTTCAATGTTGTGGCCATTTCAGAGACATAGCTAGAGGAGGGACAGTGATGGTTGTTGCAGATTCCAGAATTTAGATGTTTCTGTAAGAACAGAGATGATGTAAAAGAGGGGGTGGTTTGGCATTGTTAACCAAAGGTAGTATTACAGAAGCTGAGACAACTTTGAGGACTCATCCACTGAGGTAGTTTGGGCTGAGGTTAGAAACAGGAAAGGAGAGGTCACCTTGTTGGGAGTTTTCTAAAGGCCTTCAAATAGTTCGAGGATGTAAAGGAAAGGATAGCAAAGATGATTCTCGAGAGAGTACAGGGTAGTTGTTATGGGGGACTTTAACTTCCCCAATATTGACTGGGAATACTATAGATCAAGTAGTTTAGATGGGTCAGTTTTTGTTCAATGTGTGCAGGAGGGTTTTCTGACACAGTATGTAGACAGGCCAACAAGGGTCAATGTCATATTGTATTTGGTACTGGGGAATGTACCTGACCAGATGTTAGATTTGGAGGTCGGTGAGCACTTTGGTGATAGTGACCATAATTTGGTTACATTTACAATAGCAATGGGCAGGGTTAGGTATATACCGGAAGGAAAGAGGTAAAACTGGGGGTGGGGGTGGGGAGTCTCTTCCCTGGGGTGGGGAAGTCCAGAACTAGAGGGCATAGGTTTAGGGTGAGAGGTGAAAGACATAAAAGGGATCTAAGAGGCAACTTTTTCATGCAGAAGGTTATAAGTGTATGGAATGAGCTGCCAGAGGAAGTGATGAAGGCTCATACAATTGCAACATTTAAAAGGCATCTGGAAGTGTATATGAATAGGAAGAGTTTGGAGGGATACAGGCCGGATGCTGGCAGGTGGGACTAGATTGGGTTGGGATATCTGGTCGGCATGAAAGAGTTGGACCGAAGGGTCTGTTTCTGTGCTGTACAGTTATTTGCAAGAATAATAGGGTTGTTATGCTAAGTGATTTTAATTTTCCAAACATCGACTGGGATTGCCATAGCATTAAGGTCTTGCATGAAAGGAATTTGTTCAGTGTTACAAGAAAATTTTCTTATGCAGTATGTGGATGTACCTCCTAGAGAAGGTGCAAAACCTTGGGAAATAAGACAGGGCAGGTGACTGAGGTGTCAGTGGGGAAGCACTTTGGGGCCAGAGACCACATAATTCTATTAATTTTAAAATAGTGATGGAAAAGGAAATACCAGATCTAAAAGTTAAAGTTCTAAACTGGAGGAACACCAACTTTGACTGTATTAGGCAAAAGTTGATTTTTTTTTTGCAGGGGAAGGGGCAGCAAGATGTTCGCAGGTAAAGAGACGACTGGAAATGGAAGCTTTAAAAAAAGAGATAACAGGAGTCCAGAGACAATAAGTTCCTGCTAGGATTAAGGGCAAGGCTGGTAGGTGTAGGGAATGCTGGATGACGACAGAAATTAAGGTTTTGGTGAAGAAAAAAGGAAGCATATGTCAGGCATTGACAGCAGGGACCAAGTGAATACCCAGAAGAGTATAAAAGGCAGTAGGAAGGAAATCAGGGAAAGCAATAAGGGGATAGGAGATAGCTTTGGTAACTAGAGTTAAGGAGAATCCAAAGGGATTCTACAAATACATTAAGGACAAAAGAGTAACTAGGGAGAGAATAGAGCCCCTCAAAGATCAGCAAGGCGGCCTATGTGTGGAACCACAAGAGACAGGGAAGATACTAAACGAGTATTTTGCATCAGTGTGCTCTGGAGGAGAATATAGAAGATTGAGAACTTGGGGAAATAAATAGTGACATCTAGAAAAATGTCCATGAGAGGCATGGTGTTGATGGACGTCTTAAAACATATAAAGGTGGATAATTCCCCAGGACCTGATCAGACGTAGCCTAGAAAACTGTGGGAAGCTAGGGAAGTGATTGCTGCACCTCTTGCTGAGATATTTGCATCGATAGTCACAGGTCAGGTGCCTGACGACTGGAGGTTGGCTAATGTGGTGCCACTATTTAAGCCAGGGAACTATAAACTGGTGAGCCTGACATCGGTGGTAGGCAAGTTGTTGGAGGCAATACTGAAGTACAAGACTTACATATTTTTGAAAAGGCAAGGACTGATTCGGGATAGTTAACATGGCTTTTTGCATGGGAAATCACGTCTTACTAATTTGATTTTTTTTAAAAAAGTATCAAAGAGGATTGATGAGGGCAGAGCAGTGGAAGTGACCTATGTTGACTTCAGTAAGGCATTTGACAAGGTTCCTCATGGTAGACTGGTTTGTAAGGTTAGATCACATGGAATACAGGGAGAACTAGCTATTTGAATGCAGAACTAGCTCGAAGATAGAAGACAGAGGGTACTGGTGGAGGGTTGCTTTTCAGACTGGAGACCTGTCACCAGCAATGTGCCACAAGGATTGGTGCCAAATCCGCTCCTTTCCATCATTTATATAAACGATTTGGATGTGAACATAGGAGGTATGGTAAGTAGGTTCGCAGGTGACACCAAAATTGGAAGTGTAGAGGACAACAAAGAAGGTTACATCAGAGTCCATCAGGATCTTGATCAGAAGGCCAAGGAATGGCAGATAGAATTTAATTTAGATAAATGTGAGGGGCTGCATTTTGGAAAGGCAAATCAGGGGAGAACTTATACACTTAATGACAAGATCCTGGAGAGTGTGCTGAACAAAGAGACTTTGGGGTATAGATTCTTTGTTCCTTGAAATTGGAGTCCAGGCAGACAGTATAGTGAAGAAGGTATTTGACATGCTTACCTTTATTAGTCAACTTATATTATGAGTATAGGAATTGGGAGGTCATGATGCAGCTATACAGCTCATTGGTTATGCTACTTTTCAAATCCTGCATATCATTCTGGTCTCCCTGCTAGAAGAACAATGTTGTGAAACTTGAAAGGATTCAAAAAATATTTAAAAGGATTTGCCAGGGTTGGAGAGTTTGAGCTGCAGGAAGGGGCTGAATAGGCAGGAAGTGTTTTTTTCTGGAGGGTCAGAGACTGAGGGGTCACCTTATAGAAGTTTATAAAATCAGGAGAGGCATGGTTAGGATAAATAGCCACGGTCTTTTCCCTGGAATGGAAAAGATCAAAACTAGAGACCATAGGTTTATCATGGGAGGGGAAACATTTAAAAGGATCTAAGGAGCATATTTTTCTTGCAGAGGATGGTGCATGTATGGAATGAGCTGCCAGAGGAAGCAGAGGAGGCTGGTACAATTATAACATTTAAAAGGCAGCTGAATGGGTATACAAATATAAAGGGTTTAGAGGGATATGGGCCAAGTGCTGGCAAATGGGGCTAGACTAATGTGGAATATCTGGTCGACATAGATGAGTTGGACCAAAGTATCTGTTTCCACGCTGTATAGCTCTATGACTATTTTATAAAACACATTCGCTAGTTTGGGTAGTCCCCAAGAAATGTTCAGTAATCAGGATTAGCACTTAAAATATTTCAAACTGTCTCTCAGAAAATAGTACCTCAAGAAAAATTATTTGCATTCCTCACTAAAGACAACATCCAGCCATAAATAAATTGAGAAGACCTTAACTGCTCTTTTAAAAAGATACTAAGTTATGTGAAAAATTACAATCACCAGACATGATGTGCATTGATGTTTAATTCAGTTAAAACTTCCATTTTAATTAGTCTATACATCTACATCATGACTTCTGCAAATCATTCATTTTTATGGCTGTGACTAATTTTAACCATAAAATTCATTCTCCCAAATATTCAGCTTCCATCAAATGGGGTTTCCCTTCCTAAAACAAAGATTTCATCTCTATTGCTATGCTATTCCTCAAGCACTGATAACTTATTTTCCCCATTGTACCCAAGATATTCTTCATGCATGGATTCAGGCAGCAAGCATTAATGAAATATCAAATGACAGGACAGCATTGCATTATCATGTCCAATTCGGTTTTCATCGAGTGCACTTTTATTGCCCCTTCCAACTGGAGATGCCAAAAATAAAATTAGAACTAATGTTATGACAGCCAGATTATCAAAGAATAAGTATAGTGTGGAGACATCAAACATAATTTTGCAAAACTCTTTAAGAACAATTCGCAATCTTATTCAAGAAAGGGGTATATTGCAAATCAAGAAATCATAGGGTAACTTGTCTTATATTGGTTACATATAAATTTAATGAATGTAATGAAGTCTTAGCTCAGTCAATAATAATCGCATTGGGTTTTTGTTTTATCCAAAGATGAAGCACAAATATATTGGTCTGGGAGCTACAATTAGAGTGCAGAAGGAAGTCAATCACCCCACCATGTCCACATTGGCTCTCCAAATGGCTTGAATTATTTTCCTGCTCTTTTGCCCATAACCCTGCACATTATATCTACACTAATAGTCATC